>NC_053026.1:452685808-452906622 GCF_003073215.2 Triticum urartu | reverse complement strand
ATCGACAAAACCCGAGGTTAGTTCATCCCTCTAAGGGGGGATATCACATCTAGGGGGAGCTTTACTCTAAGACTTGAGCTAAAGCAACTCTAAAGATGTGAACACAACAATGCTTTATGTAAAAGTGGTAACCCCACTTGAGCTTAAACGATGAGTATGACCTATGATCAAGTGTTCTCACTTGACTCCTAAGTCAATATACTCATATATAGATGACCTAGTCATCGCAAATTGCTTGATAGATGCTAGAATTGGTTGTGCATGCCTTGTCACATATTTCATTTGCCATCTTATTGTGTGAGCATGCTGGTTGCATATTTTACTCATTCGAGGACATCCACTTGTTGTTTTGATTGTTCGGTTTTATTTCCTTCTGCCAAGTGGATGGACAAGAGTGCCTAAGAACCTCTTCTAGCTATCTATGCTTTTCTCGTCTCAAACTCTATTCATGCTGCATCACAAAATTTGATCAAGTCAGATTCGAACCACTCTGTGTGAGGAGCGCTCGGAGTCCCCGATTCGTCATAGACTTAAACTTCCAAAACCTCTTTATGATTCTCGGTCTGACCGATACCCCACTTTCGGTCCTACCGAGATCATTAAGTTGATCTAGGTTTTCGATCTCGGTGCAACCGATTTGAACATTTTGGTCACACCGAGTTTCAGTAACTGCTTGGAGTTATGAATCTTGGTGCCACCGAGTTGTTCCACTCGGTCACACCGACAGGGTCGGGCTATATATAGTCACGGGCAAAATTTTGGAAATTTCTCCGAACCCCTTCGCCCGCACGATAGCCTCCTCTGCCAACGTGGTCTCCGGATCGTCTCCTCGCCGCCAGCCGCCTCCAGTCACTGGTCTCCGTCGCCGTCAACGGGAATTCTACCCCGCCGTTGCCGCCGTAGCGAGTCTCCGCCGAACTAGGGTATGGACTCGATCTTTGTGCTATTCTCCAATCTGATTCCTAGCACATTGTGATCATCATGACTCTTGCCACGATTGAAACACTCCTATCCAGTCAATGCGCTCGTAGATTAGGTTTGATTCGAAAATTTTAGGGTTAGGTTTCCGCTGAAACCATCTCAGACCCACCGAGTTGAAAAATTCGGTCCCACCGATTTGGCTTATGCCATTGCACAAGTGAGACTCGGTCTGACCGAGAATTACTTATCGGTGTGACCGATTTTGGAACTTTGTGAAACCCTAGCAGTCTCGGTGCCACCGAACTGTGACTCGGTCTAACCGAGTTCACTAGTTTAGGTGCCAAAACTGCTTCGGTATCACCGAGTTTAAAAATCGGTAGATCCGAGATGATTTTAGTGGGAAACTAAAACTAAGTTTTTGGATCATTCTTTTGCAAAAATCTCTGCATTTTGTGATGCTCATCTATTCTACCTCATCTATAAACTATTCACAGGGTCAGCAGTCAGCTTGTTCATCATGTCAGACCAGAGTGACAGCCAGAATGTGTCAGAACAGCAAGTGCACATGAGTGAGGGCACTAGTCCCTCCAGCTCTTCAGATGATGGCAGCAGAAGTACCCCAAGCAATTTGCCAAAAGCTGCCACTCGACAGAGGAAGAAGAGAACTTCTGATTCTGAAGATGAAGATTATGTGGCAGAGGAAGAGGCCACATCAAAGAGAGTTGAGCCAGCTCAAGGCACAAAGCCAGGACTGAAGATCAAAAGGCCAGCAGGCAGGCAGCCTATGTCAAAGGCTAGAGCTTCAACTGAAAAGCCTGCACCCAAAGAGCCAGTTGCTGCTGAAGGCAAGAAGAGGAAGGAAAGGGTCAAGAAGACCGTAGCCAGAGTGCTTGGAAAGGCTTCCATCATGGAAGAGGAAGAGGAAGAAGAGGTTGCTGCACCAGCACCTAAGGCACCTAAGCTTATGGGTGATGCTATCAAATCAGGGGTTACTGCATCTAAGCCCAAGGCTGCATCAAAGGTCAAGACAGCACCAAAGAGAAATACAAGGAGCATACCAGCTACTGAGAAGAACAAGGCCCCAGTGCCTGAAGCTGCTGAAGAAGAGGATGAAGAGCACGTTCTGAGAAAGCTCAAGCCCAAGATCCCAGACCACAACGATGCTCATCCTGTGGCTGAGGATATGAAGCTCAGGAGAGAATCAGGGCTCAGGATGTGGAGAGAAGCAGATCCGTATGCTTCAAGGAGAAGGACTACTGTGGATTACAGATTTCACACCAAGGAACAGCAAGATTTCTATGAGACAGTACTGCTTGACAAGAAGCCCATTGTTTGTGACATGAGATGGGTCGACTGGACTTACATGAAGGAAAATGAGGAACACTACCCTGGAGTGTATGACAACTTTAGTGCTTGTGGAGTTGCAGACTTTGTTGGGCAGAAGCTCACAAAGTGGAACGAGGAGCTTATCATGCAATTCTACTCCACAGCACATTTTTATCCAGATGGTAGGATCACATGGATGTCAAAAGGAACCAGATATCAGTCAACAGTTGCTGAATGGGCACAGCTCATTAATGCCCTAGAGGAGCAAGCAGATGATTTGGACATTTATGCCAAGAAGAAGATGGACCACAACTCAATGTCCAACATGTACAAGGAGATTCCCAATGAAGCTCTTGATACTTTCAAGTTTGGGTCTGTGCATTATCTTCTGTCAGGGCTGCCAACTATAAATTGGATATTGAGGCACACTCTCTTGCCCAAGTCTGGAGATCACAAGATGATTAGAGGCCATGCAATAAATTTGCTTCATGTATTTGATGTACCTCAGAAATTCAAGGTCATGAGCCTCATAGTAGAGACTATCAAGAGGACAGCAGCTGACCAGAAGAGGAGCTGTGGATATGCCCCACAAATTCAGGAGCTCATTAACTCAAAGATGGGCACGGGCATATACTTATTGGACAAGGAACACCTGCCCATCCGTCTAGATTTTGATGACAATCAAGTTGTAATGACTGAGAATGAGCCATCATCAGTTCAAGCACAAGCAAAGAAGGAGAAGGCAAGGAAGGAGAAAGCTGCCAAGATGCCAACTCAAGAGGAGGCATCTGAGTATTTCCTGAAAACTAAACAAGAGCGGCTTGGTTACCTGATTGCATCCACCCTGCGGATTGAGAAAGGACTAGCCACCCTAACTCAGAACCAGGCAAGCCTAGAGAGAATCATGGAACAAAAGTTCTATGACTTGGATGTCAAGGTGACAGAGATTTAGACTGCAGTGGAGCAGCTCCAGGATGACATGCAGGAGAGGAGAGGCAGGACTACCACTAATGTCTTTGCCAGAGTGCCACGAGGTCCGAGGTCGTCTGCCGTGCCAGTTGCTGACACCAGAGCCACCACTTCTGCACCAGCTACAGCCTCAGTTCCACCAGCTCCAACATCTACTTCAGCTCCAACTCCAGCGTCTACTTCAGCGTCTACGGAAGCCTTCGTCCTTGGAGTGATCCGAACTCCACCACCACCTGAAGATCAAGCCTGAGCGTCGATCTAGCACTATGCATTTTCTAGGAACTTTTTGGTAACTTGTTGCCAAAGGGGAAGAAAAATGTATAGATCATAGGCTTCGAGAGAGAGAGTGTTGCTTTTTTCTCTCTTGCTTTATTTGGTGTTTTTTCGAACTTTGTTTGCTTTTGAGTGCTTGAGATACTATGTCATTGCTTGTGAGACATTGATGATCATGTGTTTGATCATAAGCTACACTTAATGCTATTATCTTATCTATCCTATGTGATCATTCACTATCCTTGGTGATGAGTGCATGTATTTCATTCTTATCATTTTAAGCGCTCCACCAAGATGTATGTGACATGGAAGAGTAACCCATGACTCTAACTCCTTGTGCATTTGCAGTCCAAAGCAAATTTTAAATATGCACAATTTTAGGGGGAGCTCTTACTTATCACATACTTCTCAAAGCGACGATATATTTCATGCTTATTATCATTTGTCGAAGCTTTGATCTATATGTTGTCATCAATTACCAAAAAGGGGGAGATTGAAAGTGCAACTATCCCTAGGTGGTTTTGGTAATTCATAACAACATATAGCTCATTGAGCTAATGCTATTCCAAGATGATTATTTCAGGAAAGCTCAATGATTGGCATGGCATGGATGTGAAAGTGGAACCCTCAAAATGCTAAGGACAAAGGATTGGCTCAAGCTCAAAAGCTCAAGACTCTTCATTTTATATTTTAGTGATCCAAGATCACATTGAGTCTTTAAGAAAAGCCTATACTATCAAGGAGGGATGAGGTGTTGCTTAGTGAGCCTCTTGCTTCATGTGCTTAGTGATATGCTCCAAAACCCTCAACTACTTTCCCATATCCACATATGACCTAAACCCTAAGCCAAACTCGGTCCTACCGATTCTTCCTATCCGGCGCCACCGAGTTTCACTTGTCATAAGCCACTGCCAAACCCTAGCAATTCGGTTCTACCGATAGGGATCTCGGTCTCACCGAGATGGGATTGCAAACTCTCTGTTTCCCTTTCGTAACTTTTCGGTCTCACCGAAAGAGCGGATCGGTCCCACCGAGATTGCAACGTAATTTAAGTGTTTCCTTTTTGTAACTTTTCGGTCTCACCGAAAGAGCAAATCGGTCCCACCGAGTTTGCCTGACCAACTCTCTAGTTAGCTAATTACCAAATTCGGTCTCACCGAGTTTGTGTAATCGGTCTCACCGAGATTATGTTATGCCCAAATCCTAACCATATCGGTCCCACCGAGTTGCATGTCAGTCCCACCGAAAATCTCTAACGGTCACTAGGTTTACATTTTCGGTCCGACCGAGTTTGTTGATTCGGTCCCACCGAGATTGGAAAACTATGTGTGACGGTTGGATTTTGTGTGGAGGCTATATATACCCCTCCACCTCCTCTTCATTCATGGAGAGAGCCATCAGAACACATACACAATTCCTACTCATATGTTCTGAGAGAGAACCACCTACTCATGTGTTGAGACCAAGATATTCCATTCCTACCATACGAATCTTGATCTCTAGCCTTCCCAAGTTGCTTTCCACTCAAATCTTCTTTCCACAAAATCCAAATCCTATGAGAGAGAGAGAGTTGAGTGTTGGGGAGACTATCATTTGAAGCACAAGAGCAAGGAGTTCATTACCTACACACCATTTGTTACTTCTTGGAGAGTGGTGTCTCCTAGATTGGCTAGGTGTCACTTGGGAGCCTCCGACAAGATTGTGGAGTTGAACCAAGGAGTTTGTAAGGGCAATGAGATCGCCTACTTCGTGAAGATCTACCGCTAGTGAGGCAAGTCCTGTGTGGGCGATGGCCATGGTGGGATAGACAAGGTTGCTTCTTCATGGACCCTTTGTGGGTGATTGCTTCTTCGTGGACCCTTTGTGGGTGGAGCCCTTTGTGGACTCGCGCAACCGTTACCCTTTGTGGGTGGAGCCCTCCGTGGACTCTCGCAACCGTTACCCTTTGTGGGTTGAAGTCTCCATCAACGTGGATGTAGGATAGCACCACCTATCCGAACCACGGGAAAAACATCCGTGTCTCCAATTGCGTTTGAATTCTCCAAACCCTTCCCTTTACATTCTTGCAAGTTGCATGCTTTACTTTCCGCTGCCAATATACTCTTTGCATGCTTGCTTGAATTGTGTGATGATTGCTTGACTTGTCTTAAAATAGCTAAAATCTGCCAAGAACTAAAATTGGAAAAAGGTTAAGTTTTTATTTGGTCAAGTAGTCTAATCACCCCCCTCTAGACATACTTTCGATCCTACAAGCTCACCGTAGAAGTGCGGGGCGGCGCGGGGCTCGGTGCAGGGCGGCGCTGGGCGGCTCCCACGACGTGGACGCGGATGGCGAGGGCTGCCGGCGTCGGGACGGCGGCGGAGTGAGGAGGCAGTGGCCGGCGATGGCGACCACGGCGGCGGGTCAGCGCCGGACGGCGAGGTGGAGGTGCGGACGAGGAGGAAGATGGCGGCCGGGGAGGGCCTCCCGTGGGCCGAGCGGGCCGGCGCGGCGGCGGACAGCGGCGCGCCACGTGGCGGCTTACTATTGGCGCTGGGCGGCGGCGCGGGGCGTCCGGTGAGAAACGGACATGTCCGGCGCGCGGAGAGACGGAATTTAGGGTTAGGGTAGGAAGAGACCCGGGATTTGCGGGAGATGATTTATTTATAGAGGTAGGAGGAGCTAGGAAGCTCAGAATGAGGTGCGGTTTGCGGCCACGTGATCGTGATCGAACACTCTAGATGATGGAAAGGGTTTGGGTGGGTTTTGGGCCAAATTGGAAGGGTGTTGGGTTGCAACACAAACGAGGCCTTCTCGGTCCCTCGGTTAACCGTTGGAGTATCAAACGAAGTCCAAATGGCACGAAACTTGACAGGCGGTCTACCGGTAGTAAACCAAGGCCGCTTGGCAAGTCTCGGTCCAATCCAGAAATGTTTAACCCCCACACACGAAAAGAGGTAGAAAGGACCACCGGAGGAGATAGGAGCGCCGGAATGCAAAACGGACAACGGGGAAAATGCTCGGATGCATGAGACGAACACGTATGCAAATGCAATGCACATGATGACATGATATGAGATGCACCACAAAGGCAACAACACACGGAGACAAAAACCCGAAACCGAGGAAATAAAATAACTTAGCACCGGAAACGGCAAGAGTTGGGATACATATAAGGTAAATTACATCCGGGGTGTTACAAAGGAGGCCGGGGTAATCGGCGATGATGGGTACATCCGTGTCGTCATAACTCGTCTGATAGAAAACTCCATCTTTGAGCTTCACGAATATGTCCGGATCTTCCTCATATCCGGGGTCGAGATTCCGATTGTGATTCTCTGGCTGAGGGGCAGGTTCATGGATCCCCTCGACAGCCTTTTGCCATTCCTGTCATGAATGAATACGATATCACCCTTCAAAAATAATTCAGGGAGAGGGGTCGAATAGTGGAGTTAGAGCTTACCCAGCTAGGAGAATTGTACATAGAAAACCCGTCTCGATTTTGGAGATGGGCGAACTCCTCCTGCTCCCCTTTATACAGTTCGGCCAGTATTTTGGCCAGAGCGGTGGGAGTCTTCGGGCCCTTTCGACCGTAGCGGGAGGCGTCGTCTTCCCCATTGAAATGCCACATGGGTAGCCCTCTATATTGGAGTGGTTGGATCCCCGTTTTATGGAGACCGCCATTACCTCGACTATTGACAATGTGGACTGGGCGAGCATCTTGATCTTGCCCAGCAGCAGACTGATCTCTGTGCTATCCTCTTCCTCGAGGCTCCGAGGATGCCAACTATGGCGTTTCTTCAATGGAGCACTTGAAAATTCGGGGAGGCCCATACGGACTGGGTCGGGAAGTGCGACGTCGTCAATATAAAACCATTCAGAGATCCACTCTTCGGAAGCTTTATTCGGTGTGCCGGATAGGTATCCGGTCTCGGCAATGCGCCATATTTCGGCCCCACCCACTTCAAATATCGATCCCTCGTGGTTGTGCGGGACAAGACAAAACAGCCTTCTCCACAGATCAAAATGGGCCTCACAACCCAGGAATGATTCACATAAAGCAACGTCGCCCGCAATATGCAAGATGGAGGCTGGGGTAAAATTGTATAGCTGGAGACCATAATACTCCAGAAGCCCTTGGAGAAATGGGTGAATTGGAAATCCCACGCCCCTCAGCAGATAGGGGACAAAGCACACTCGTTCCCCCGTGGAAGGATTGGGGAAATCCTCCGCCTGTGTTTTACCGTTGAAGGAAGCCAACCCTGCTCGAATAGGGACCAGATCCGCAGGGGGGAGAAATCCCCGCGTTTGCAACTTCGCCAATCGACTGTGGGACACGGAGCACCTCTCTCACTCACCTTTCTCCGGGCTGGAATGGGAGGAGGAGCTGGGAATGCTGGCCATGTTGGAATGGTTTTTCTTGACAATCTCTGAGGATTTTCTCCGTATGATGCCGAATGGATGTTAGACCCAATCTCCTTAAATAGACGCTCTTTCTCGCATGGCTAGGGTGTTATTTGCAAAAGGATACCCTGACTGTCTGCATTCGCCCGGCGCGTGGCGGCTAAAGTCATCGATGCATAGAAGCCGAGGGGCGCGACCTTGAATTAAAAACCGAATACGTTACTTGAAAGTTGTCGGAGGAGGAACCCGCCTAGCAATGCCGAAGACAATATGCGCGCCGAACACATCGTCATTGAAGCCTGGTTCGGGGGCTACTGAGGGAGTCCTGGACTAAGGGGTCCTCGGGCGTCCGGCCCGTTAGCCATGGGCCGGACTGATGGGCTGTGCAGATACGAAGACCGAAGACTACACACGTGTCCGGATGGGACTCTCCTTGACGTGGAAGGCAAGCTTGGCGACTAAATATGTAGATTCATTTCTTTGTAACCGACCTTGTGTAACCCTAGATCCTCCCGGTATCTATATAAACCGGAGGACTTAGTCCGGAGGATATACATTATCATAGCCATACAAGTCAGACCTCTAGGGTTTAGCCATTACGATCTCGTGGTAGATCAACTCTTGTAATACTCATATTCATCAAGATCAATCAAGCAGGATGTAGGGTATTACCTCCATAGAGAGGGCCCGAACCTGGGTAAAATATTGTGTCCCCTGTCTCCTGTTACCATCGACCTAAGACGCACAGTTCGGGACCCCCTACCCGAGGTCCGCCGGTTTTGACACCGTTAATAGGCAAATAATTTTGTTTCGTATTTATAAGTGGGACTTGTGCCATGTCAGCCATATACGATGTCAAGGCGGCGCACTTTACGTATACAAATGAGATTAGCATCGTATTTGCACATTAATGCCAAGTTTTAGAATGAGATGGGTTTTAAGTTCACACACTAAATTGAACATCCATCCGTGACAAGTTCAAGGACCTGTATTTACCTCTTTCATATGTTTAGCATTGCTCTTTTGCCAAGACGAGCTGAGTTCGTTAGTCGGTTGCCAAGTGTTTGGGCAGCCCACGAAAACGAAGGTGGTTGTTGGCTTGCATGCACTGTGTGCTCCCACGTAGTAGTACCAAGCTGGTCCCGTCAGGCCATGGCCCCTTGGGCGTTCCGGCAGATCGTGTGGTCTCGAATCATCCGTGTCCCTGTCCGATCGGTCTCGTGAACGGCCTGTGGAGCTCACGGTCGTGGCCCTTTTGCCTCCGCTCCCGCCCCCGCCCGACCGCACGCTGCAGCTACCCCCTGCAAAACCAGCGAGAATGTCGGCGTATCCTTTATATGCCCACGCACCAGTAGTAGTAATAGCGTAGCAAAGGAAAACGTACGGACCCTGCCTCAGTCGATCAAGCTAGCCAGCTCCGGCGGCCGTCGAGCTCGCGTCCTATGGGTTCGGAGCAGAAGCCGCACGTGGTGTTCGTGCCGTTCCCGGCGCACGGCCACGTCGCGCCGCACACGCAGCTCGCGCGCGTCCTCCACGCCCGCGGCTTCCGCGTCACGCTCGTCCACACCGAGCTGCACCACCGCCGCCTCCTGCTCGCCAAGGGCGCCGACGCGTCCGCGGCCGCCGCGCCGTGGCTCGGCGTCGAGGTCATTCCCGACGGGCTGTCGCTGGAGTCGCCGCCGCGGACGCTGGAGGCGCACCATGACGCGCTGGAGCAGAACTGCCTCGAGCCGTTCAAGGAGCTGCTGCGCGCGATGGCGCGCAGGCCAGGCGCGCCCCCCGTGAGCTGCGTCGTGGTGGACGCGCCCATGTCGTTCGCTTCCATGGCGGCACGGGACGTCGGCGTCCCCGACGTGACGTTCTTCACGGCGTCCGCGGCCGGGCTCATGGGGTACATGCAGTTCGAGGAGCTGGTGAAGAGGGGCCTCGTCCCGCTGAAGGGAGCCGGGTACAAGACGGACGGCAGCCTCGACGCCCCGCTGGACTGGGTGCCCGGGATGAAGGGCATGCGGCTCAGGGACATGCCGACCTTCTGCCACACCACGGACGCCGACAGCGCGCTGATGCGCATCCACCTCCACCAGATGCGCGTCGTCGCCGGGTCCAAGGCCGTCGTCATCAACACGTTCCACGACATGGAGAAGGACGTCGTGGACGCGCTCGCGGCCTTCCTCCCGCCCGTCTACACCATCGGCCCTCTCTCCAGCATCGTATCGTCGCTCCCGGCGGGAGGCGGCGACCCCTCGAGCTCCACGGACACGCCGAGCCTCTTTCAGGAGGACACGGAGTGCATGGCGTGGCTGGACGGGAAAGAGGCCCGCTCCGTCGTGTACGTGAGCTACGGGAGCCACGCCGCCGCGGGCGCCGACAAGATAAAGGAGTTCGCGTCCGGGCTAGCGAGGTGCGGCTCTCCCTACCTGTGGGTTCTGCGGTCCGACCTGGCGGCCGGCGTTGAGGTCGGGGAGAACGGGCTCGTCGTGCCTTGGTGCGCCCAGGAGGCGGTCCTTGCCCACCCAGCTGTAGGGCTTTTTGTTACCCACTGTGGGTGGAACTCGATCTTGGAGACCGTGATCGGAGGGGTGCCGGTGCTCGGTTGGCCGATGGTATCCGAGCAGACGACCAACTGCCGGCAGGTAAGCACGGCGTGGAACATCGGAGCGGAGCTGCCGCAGGAGGCGAGGGGCGATGAGATAGCCGCACTGGTGAGGGAGATGATGGCCGGGAGGAAGGGGATGGAGGCGAGGGAGAAGACGTTGGAGTGGAAGAGGCTCGCTGAAGATGCTACCAAAGAAGGGGGCTCGTCCTCTGCTAACCTTGATAGGTTCGTTGAGGATGTGCTGCTCAAGGGGTTATGATTTTTATTTTATTTGTTTATAAGTTCATTCTATCAGTTCGTTTTGTACCTAATAAGTGAACTAGCACAAGTCAGTAGCATGAACTACTGATGAATGAGCTTCTAATTTATCTGCAACTGTAAGAGAAATTGAGCTTCATGTTTTCACTTGCACATATATAAATGCTGAATAAGCTGGTAAGGAAGCCTGTTGGCTAATGGGGTTGATCGTGCGTCTAACAATGGATTAATTCTCTAATCAAAGAGACCCTGCCGTGCCAAGATCAACTGTAATATACTTCGAGCAGTCATGTGGTCTGAAGATCAACTTTCACAAGAGCGAACTTCTGCTTTGGAAAGGCCAAAAAATGAGAATCAGTACAAACAACTATTTGGTTCTGAGACTGACTTTTTTCCTTTTAGACACCTTCTATTCCAATGCATTTTCGTAAACTTCTTAATAAGGAATGGAAAGGTATTGAGGATCGCGTTAAGAAAAAACTGGGTTGTTCAATTAGTAAGCTTATGTCATATGAGGCAACGCTCATCCTAATCAATGTTCTTCTCACAAGTTTACCTATGTTCATAGTATTTTTTTTTAAAATACCTAAAGAGGTAAGGAAATGATTGGATACTACAGATCCACGTTTTTCTCACAGTCTAATGAACATAGACATAAATACCGTCTTGCGAGATAGGATGTGACATGTGTCCCTAAAGACCAAGAACGTCTAGGTGTGAAAGACCTTGAGATTAAAAATAAGTGTGTGTTGAGAAAATGGCTATACAAGATACTTACTGTGGAGGGCGTTGGCAAGAATTACTTAAAAATAAGTACCTATGTTATAAAGCCCTCTTGAAGGTTGAGGCCAAACAAACGGACTCGCCTTTCTGAAAAGGTCTCATGGGGTCCAAAAAGACTTTTTTTTCCCTTAAGGGGCGTTTGTAGTAGGCAATGGTCTAACTGATAGGTTTTGGCAATATACATAGCTAAGGGATCGCCACTAGGCTTGCAATACCCACGGCTCTATCATGTTGTGTAGCGGAAAGGTGTCTCTATTGCTTTTGTGATTGGCTAGGTACCGTTGAGTGTTGCCTCCCGAAGACACTGATTGGGGACAAATGGACCGGTAGGTTAAATCTTGTTGAAAGGTTGATGTCGGTTAACCTTTCACAGAAATCAAACACATTCTTTTGAAAGCTGTCTAGTTCTGGTGCCTTCACGGTCAAATCCATGTATTTAGACCTCATCAACGATGGGAAAAATGTCCACCACAAATATATTTGAAAAATGAAAGTCCCGATGAAAATATAAATCTTCATGTGGTACTTAGCTCGCAAGGTCATCCTGGCAAAAAATAATCTGAAAAAAAAAAGAAATTGGCAACGATGCACTAAGTAAAGATGAGTTGTTCCAGCATATATACTTCCAGTGCCCACTTGACAAGCTATTATGGAGATCTGGCCAAATAATTTTAATGTCATTTCATCATCCGAAAAAGGGTTTCCCCTGCTTTGTATTATAAAGCAACCAACCGACACAACCAACGATATATGTTGGGGTGGAAGCAGCACAGACATGCCCAAAAGAATCAAAAATAAAATACAAAAGAAACAAATGGCGACAATGACAGATCGACAAAAATGAAGAAGCCTCGCGACCACTGTGCCCACCGGAAATCTCCCACCAAACTCCTATACTCCGAAGCGCCGGTACCAATCAACACCTCCAAGAAGGGACGTGGCGATCACGACACTCCTGCCAAGCGTTACCCCCGGTACGCGATAAGGAGAGAGGAAGGGTAGCCCCCGACGCCCTCCAGGAAGGTCCGACGGCACCCTCACGTGCCACCGCGTCGGTGTCGGCCAGGCCGTCAGGAATTTCTCTCGATCCCAACCTTCACCTCGAGCGCTCCGGAGCCCGCCACCAAATCGACCACCACCCTGTGCCAACATGGTCTTGAAGCTTCCACGCCGTCTCACCACGGTACCACGAAGTGAGGTCTGCACACCGAAGAAGAGGAGCCGGGACTAGAGGCCGCAACATCATCGGCACGCGGGAGGCCTCAACCTCCACCATCAACGACGGTAGCCGACCAGACGCAATAACAGGACCATACCAGGCCCGTGGACCCACAGGCCTAGCCGGGCCCTCATAGGCCCGTAAAGCTCCTGCCTTTGCGCTGCAGCAGGCACGCCGTTGGCGTTGCCGCCCCCGGTCCGAGCTGCTCCTTCTCCCCACCGCGCAGAAGACAATGAAGTCACGCCGAGGGCTGGCCCGCTAGGACCCAAATGGGGCCCACAGGGCCTAGATCTGAGATGGGGGTGTGGCACTGCTACCTCTTGAGCATGCTTTGGTTTCTCTTGAAGAGGAAAGGGTGATGCAGCAAAGTAGCATAAGTATTTCCCTCAGTTTTTTAGAATCAAGGTATCAATCCAGTAGGAGATTACACACAAGTCGCCTAGTACCTGCACAAACAAACAAGAACCTCGCAACCAACGCGATAAAGGGGTTGTCAATCCCTTCACTGTCACTTAAGAAAGTGAGATCTGATAGAGATAATAAGATAAATATTTTTGGTATTTTTATGATATAGATTGAAAAGTAAAGATTGCAAAATAAACGGCGCCAAAAATAGCTAGTTGATGGGAGATTAATATGATGGAAAATAGACCCGGGAGCCATAGGTTTCACTAGTGGCTTCTCTCAAGATAGCAAATTCTACAGTGGGTGAACAAATTACTGTCGAGCAATTGATAGAAAAGCGCATAGTTATGAGAATATCTAGGCATGATCATGTATATAGGCATCACGTCCGCGACAAGTAGACCGAAACGATTCTACATCTACTACTATTACTCCATACATCGACCGCTATCCAGCATGCATCTAGAGTATTAAGTTCATAAGAACAGAGTAACGCATTAGGCAAGATGACATAATGTAGAGGGATAAACTCAAGTAATATAATATAAACCCCATTTTTTTATCCTTGATGGCAACAATACAATACATGCCTTGCTGCCCCTGTTGTCACTGGGAAAGAACACCGCAAGATTGAACCCAAAGCTAAGCACTTCTCCCATTGCAAAAAAGATCAATCTAGTAGGTCAAACTGAACGGATAATTCGAAGAGACTTGCAAAGATATTAAATCATGCATAAAAGAATTAAGAGAAGAATCAAATATTGTTCATAGATAATCTTAATCATAAACCAACAATTCATCGGATCTCGACAAACACACCGCAAAAAGAATTACATCGAATAGATCTCCAAGAGAATCGAGGAGAACTTTGTATTGAGATCCAAAGAGAGAGAAGAAGCCATCTAGCTAATAACTATGGACCCGAAGGTATGTGGTAAACTACTCACACTGAAGGAAATATGCCCTAGAGGCAATAATAAAGTTATTATTTATTTCCTTATATCATGATAAATGTTTATTATTCATGCTAGAATTGTATTGATCGGAAACTTAGTACATGTGTGAATACATAGACAAACATGGTGTCACTATTATGCCTCTACTTGACTAGCTCGTTGAATCAAAGATGGTTAAGTTTCCTAGCCATAGACATGAGTTGTCATTTGATTAATGGGATCACATCATTAGAGAATGATGTGATTGACTTGACCCATTCCGTTAGCTTAGCATGATGATCGTTTAGTTTGTTGCTACTGCTTTCTTCATGACTTATACATGTTCCTCTGACTATGAAATGATGCAACTCCCAAATACCGGAGGAACACTTTGTATGCTACCAAATGTCACAACATAACTGGGTGATTATAAAGGTGCTCTACAGGTGTCTCTGATGGTACTTGTTGAGTTGGCATAGATCGAGATTTGGATTTGTGATACGTCTCTAACGTATCTATAATTTTTGATTGTTCCATGCTATTATATTATCTGTTTTGGATGTTAATGGGCTTTATTTTACACTTTTATATTATTTTTGGGACTAACCTATTAACCGGAGGCCCAGCCCAAATTGTTGTTTTTTGCCTATTTCAGTGTTTCGTGGAAAAGGAATATCAAACGGAGTCCAAACGGAATGAAACCTTCGGGAACATGATTTTTGGAACAAACGTGATCCAGAGGACTTGGAGTGGACATCAAGCAATCAAAGAGGCAGCCACGAGGTAGGGGGCGTGCCTACCCCCTGGGCGCGCCCTCCCCCTCATGGGCCCCTCGTAGCTCCACCGACCTACTTCTTCCTCCTATATATGTTCACATACCCCGCAAACATCCAGGAGCACCACAAAACCTAATTTCCACCTCCGCAACCTTTTGTACCCAAGAGATCCCATCTTGGGGCCTTTTCCGGAGCTCCGCCAGAGGGGGCATTGATCACGGAGGGCCTCTACATCAACTCCATGGCCCCTCAGATGATGTGTGAGTAGTTTACCTCATACCTTCAGGTCCATAGTTATTAGCTAGATGGATTCTTCTCTCTCTTTGGATCTTAATACAAAGTTCTCCTCGATTCTCTTGGAGATCTATTTGATGTAACTCTTCTTTTTGCGGTGTGTTTGTCGAGATCCGATGAATTGTGGGTTTATGATCCAGATTATCTATGAACAATATTTGAATCTTCTCTGAATTCTTTTATGTATGATTGGTTATCTTTGCAAGTCTCTTTGAATTATCAGTTTGGTTTGGCCTACTAGATTGATCTTTCTTGCTATGGGAGAAGTGCTTAGCTTTGGGTTCAATCTTGCGATGCTCGATCCCAGTGACAGAAAGGGAAATGACACGTATTGTATTGTTGCCACCGAGGATAAAAAGATGGGGTTTATATCATATTGCATGAGTCTATCCCTCTACATCATGTCATCTTGCTTAAGGCGTTACTCTGTTCTTATGAACTTATTACTCTAGATGCATGCTGGATAGCAGTCGATGTGTGGAGTAATAGTAGTAGATGCAGGCAGGAGTCGGTCTACTTGTCGCGGACGTGATGCCTATATACATGATCATACCTAGATATTCTCATAATTATTCGCTTTTCTATCAATTGCTCGACAGTAATTTGTTCACCCACCGTAATACTTATGCTATCTTCAAAGAAGCCACTAGTGAAACCTATGGCCCCCGGGTCTATTTTGGATCATACAAGTTTCCAATCTATTTTATTTTGCAATCTTTACTTTCAATCTATATCATAAAATACCAAAAATATGTATCTTATTATTATCATCTCTATCAGATCTCACTCTTGCAAGTGGCCGTGAAGGGATTCACAACCCCTTTATCGCGTTGGTTGCGAGGTTCTTATTTTTTTATGTAGGTACGAGGTGACTCGCGCGTGGTCTCCTACTGGATTGATACCTTGGTTCTCAAAAACTGAGAGAAATACTTACGCTGCTTTACTACACCACCCTTTCCTCTTCAAGGGAAAACCAACGCAGTGCTCAAGAGGTAGCAAGAAGGATTTGTGGCACCGTTGCCAGGGAGATCTACGCCAAGTCAAGACATACCAAGTACCCATCACAACTCTTATCCTTCGCATTACATTATTTGCCATTTGCCTCTCGTTTTCTTCTCCCCCACTTCACCCTTGCCGTTTTATTCGCCCTCTCTTTTCCATTCGCCTCTTTTTCTCTTGCCTCGTCGTTATGGCTAGTCCTTTATCTACTCCCTTGTCTCCCGAGAATGAAGTTCTTAATTTTAAACAAAGGGAGGGAGAAAATCTAAAAGATTCTTGGTACAGAATTTGCAATGCACAAAATAGATCTACTTTCGTTCTTCTTTGCAAATTTTATGTAGGCATCACGCCTTGGAATAGATATATTCTTGATACCATTACCGAAGGAAATTTCTTGGGTAGCCATACTTTTGATTCTTATAATGCTATGATAGATTTGTTTGGCCCACCACCTCTTTTGGTTAATGGAACTACAACTTTGGAACATGTGATTCAAAGGCTTGAAATTATTGAAAATAAAGTTGCTACCGTAGAGTAGATTGAAAATTTGGATAGAAAGATCCACAACCAAGTTACCCAATACGGATCTAAGGTAGGAGTGGCTCTTAAATTTTTTAAAGAAAAGGAACCTATGGTTAATGAAAGGGAAAATTTTGTTTTTGCCACTCTAGATTTTGCCAATTTTCCTTATGCCACTCTAGATTTTGACATTTCACTTTTGCCACTCTTAGTTTTTGACAATTATCACAATTGCCATTTCTGTGGCAAACGCAAAATTTTCAAAGTGGCAATTGTGATACATTTCAAAAGCTAAGAGTGGCAAAAATGAAATAAAATTATTTTGCTTTTGCCACGGAATGGAAATTGTGATAATTGTCAAAAGCTAAGAGTGGCAAAAGTGAAATGTCAAAATCTAGAATGGCATAAGGAAAATTGACAAAATCTAGAGTGGCAAAAACAAAATTTTCCCTTAATGAACAGATAGATTAAGATTCCACTAGAATTGATAAAATTGAGTATATTATTACCAACCTAGGCTCTGCGTTTTCTTCTGTGAAAAACACTCCTTCTAATGCTAAGATTGCCAAATTGATGTATGTTCCTAAAATTAAGGGTGAAACTTCTAGTAAGGGAAATGCGGACCTCAAATCCATAAGTGTTCACCCCAACTTTCTTGCTATCCTTAAGGAACCTTTTGCTACAAATGATTTTCTTGATTTTGTGCCTAGGAGTTTGATAATTAATAAAAAGAAAGAGACTCCTAGGGGTTATAGGTGTCTTATTGAAGAATTGCATACCAAAGATGACAATACCTAGATCTATCCTTGCTTTTATGCCTAGCTAAGGGCGTTAAACGATAGCGCTTGTTGGGAGGCAACCCAATTTTATTTTTATTCCTCGCTTTTTGCTCCTGTTTAGTAATAAATAATTTATCTAGCCTCTGTTTTGGTTGCTTTTTTGTGTTTAATTAGTGTTTTGCCAAGTAGAACCGTTGGGAAGACTTGGGGAAAGTCTTTTTGATCCTGCTGTAAAAAACAAAAACTTTAGCGATCGAGAATTGCTGCTATTTTTTAATGGAGAGTGCTATTTAGTTAATTATTTTTTGAATATGATTAATAGATAAATTCCTCACGTCCAAAAATTTATTTTAGAATTTTTGAGGTTCTAGAAGTATTCGAAACCTACAGATTACTACAAACTATTCTGTTTTTGACAGATTCTGTTTTCCGTGTGTTGTTTGTTATTTTGATGAATCTATGGCTAGTAATAGAGTTTATAAACCATAGAGAAGTTGGAATACAGTAGGTTTAACACCAATATAAATAAAGAATGAGTTCATTACAGTACCTTGAAGTGGTGGTTTGTTTTCTTTTACTAACGGAGCTCACGAAGATTTTCTTTTAAGTTTTGTGTTGTGAAGTTTCCAAGTTTTGGGTAAGGATTTGATGGATTATGGTACAAGGAGTGGCAAGAGCATAAGCTTGCGGATTCCCAAGGCACCCCAAGGTAAAATCCAAGGACACCAAAAAGCCTAAGCTTGGGGATGCCCCGGAAGGCATCCCCTCTTTGGTCTTCGTCTATCGGTAACTTTACTTGGAGCTATATTTTTATTCGCCATATGATATGTGTTTTGCTGAGCGTCTTGTATGATTTGAGTATTTGCTTTCTAGTTTACCACAATCATCCTTGCTATACACACCTTTTGGGATAGACACACATAAATTGGAATTTATTAGAATACTCTATGTGCTTCACCTATATCTTTTGAGCTATATAGTTTTTTGCTCTAGTGCTTTGCTTATATCTTTTAGAGCACAACGGTGGTTCTACTTTATAGAAATAATTGATCTCTCGTGCTTTATTTATATCATTTTGAGAGTCCTTTAGAACAGCATGGTAATTCACTTTGGTTATAAATTTTAAATGCTAAGAGAAGTTGGATGCTTGATAGATGGTTTTGAGATATAAAGGTGGTAATATTAGAAGTGTGCTAGTTGAGTAATTGTGAAATTGATGAATACTTGTGTTGAAGTTGGCAAGTCCTGTACCATGCACGTATGGTGAACGTTATGTGAAAAATTTGAAGCATGGGGTGTTCTTTGATTGCTTTCCTTATGAGTGGCGATCGGGGACGAGCGATGGTCTTTTGCTACCAATCTATCCCCCTAGGAGCATGCGCATAGTGCTTGGTTTTGATGACTTGTAGATTTTTGCAATAAGTATGTGAGTTCTTTATGACTAATGTTGACACTACAAAAAAAACACTTCCGTGATGATACGTGTTTCTCACAGTAGGTCGCGTTTTTTGTCATGCATGTACATCCATGACAATTTTATGACAGAATCAAGATAGTCATACCTGTGCTATCGTAGAAGTGTTCCATAACATTACCAAAATTATCATCACAGAAGTGTGCACTTCCATGACGATAAATTGCGCGTCACAGAAGTGCTTTCGTAAAGGGTGACCGACACGTGGCATCCACCATAACGGAACGCCGTTAAGCTATCGGGTCGGGTTTTGGATCTGATAACCCGTTAACAGCCCCGACCAATGGGGATTTTCCATGTGTAAAATCATCATTGGCTGGAGGAAACACGTGTCGGCTCATCGTTGGGACAGATGTCATCCACTCATTGGACAGAAGGCGCCTGATACGTCGACACGTGGCATGGCCCAACAGAGGCCCATTCCTGTGAAAAGGCCGGCCCGTTTGACTTGGTCAAATGGTGGCGGGCCGGCCCATAGAAAGCCTGTTAACGACCTGTTCGCATATAGCCCATTTACAGCCCGTTAACCCAAGGCCCGTTACGCCCTATCCGAATTAGGCCCAGTAGCGTCATCTGGGCCATCCAATATGATTTATTAATGGCCCGTGGTGAAACTGGCCCGTAATGAACAGTGTATCACTTTACACCCATTAACGGCCCATGGTGAAACTGGCCCGTAATGAACAGTGTATCACTTTATACCCATCAACGACCCGTTATTCCGTTGGGCCGTTTTCTAGCCCATGTTATCTTTCGGCCTTCTCAGAGCCCATTTATTCTTGGGCTCATTTCTAGCATTCGTTTAATTATGATCCGTTACTTTCATTTTCTGCTTGTGGGCCAAATTCAGCCTGTGGTTACAGTTGACCCATTTGTGGTCTGTTAATACGTTGGGCCGTTTTCATAGCGTCATCAAATACGGCCTATTAACGATGGCCCGTTATGGTCGGCCCATGAACGGACGATTCCAACTCTAGCCCGTTTATGGCCATAATGGGGCCTGTTATTGGCCCATGTTTGGCCAATCGATCATACGGCCCGTATAAGGCCCATTGATGATACGACCTGTAGAAGGCCCATTGTTTCTACGGCCTGTAGAAGGCCCATTGTTTCTATGGCCCGTAGAAGGCCTACCGTTTCTACCGCCCGTAGGAGGCCCAGTGTCACTACAGTAAATATTAGCCCATGGTTATTGTGGCCTAGTTTTAAAAAATAGGTTATTGCAGCCACTAGCAAACCGCGGAAAAAGAACTGCACTGACTACAAGCAAACAAATAAACAAGACAACAAGGAAATAAATAAGCAAGCAACTTATGCTAGGCTATCATGGCTATTACACATATTACATCCACTGGGCATCAAAGTTCGCCACCAGTTCAAATATAGGGAACAGAGCAGCATATAAACGCCGCAGCAAAACAAGTCCAGAACTGAAACCACTTCAGAAGAGTTCAAGAAACAATATCTTGGGTACCCATAATGCTGGCAAGATTCTTAGCAAGCTTATTAACTTTCTCTTGTTTGGCGCTTAAATCCTCCAGCGCTTGCTGTTGCACAAGAAAGTGCGCATCTGAATTCTGCAGGGACATCCTCAGTCCTTCGGCTTCTTGCTGCAGCACAGCTGACTGATGCCTTTCAGCTTGTAGCTGAGAATGAAGAAGCCGAAGTGATTCAGGCAGCGAGTTCGAAGATCTTGTGCCAGCGGTACTGGCCAGTAACTCGAACACTACATCAATGCAGGACTGTGGGGTTTTCTCACTGTCTACAAGATCATTTTTATCACCTTTCTTGGAGACCAACAGGGTTGTCTCACTATCTTGAACCTTATCTGCATTACTTTCTCTACCATTGCATAGTGGGGTGCTCTTCTCCAATATTTTGTTTGCATACTACAAGAGAAACAAGCAAACACATCACAGGTTTAGCTTGTAGTATACGAAACTCATTTTGGTAAACCGGTTCAGTAGTAAGGTGGACAGGATAACAACATGAAACAAACATATATCTATGTACTATGGTCACTGTATTGTCCATATCATTCTAGTTTATGTTCCCTAATCAAAATAGAGACACAGTTCAACTCATATATTTTTAAGACACAGCAGCATAGACAGAATATAAGTGTGAGAAACTACACAACATTGGCAACACTTGCAATGTGCATCACATGAGAACATAACTGTTTATACAACTTAAACTAAAATCAACATAGAGCAAGAAGTTAGAACATCAATCCAATTAAAGAAATAGGTTTAAAACATACCTGTTGCGCCATTGGAGTTTCAGTTGGATCCTTTAAATTCGAAAGTAGTTGGTATGTGTAAATACAATGATGCAACAGCAAAGGAGTATGGACCATAGCTACGGAATCTGACCTGAGAACAGTTGATCTTCTGCTTTAAACGTGGAGTTTGGGTTAGCTGTGGTGGTCTTCGTGCTTTGGGCACTAACAGTAGCTTTACAAACTGCTCGTGTGGGGGCACTCTGTGGTGGACATGGTGCTTTGTCAACTATAAGTGGGTTACTATCCGCTGGGGTTGCGGTTAGATGGGTTGTAGCTGGTTCTCTGCCCAACGGTGTAAGTGTGCAATCTGGAAGAGTCTCGATTATGTGTGGTGGGGCTAGTTTGTGGGCCAGTACAACCATGGTTCTATCTGCATCGACGGGTAGCACTGTCTTTTGTGAAGAACGGGTTTTTGCTCCCTTAGATACTGCCATCACCCCCTCCAATTCAAATGGCTGATAAACAAGAAAATAAATTGAACGTACATACATTGTATGATAGACAGATGTGGTAATTCACATATATGTTGTCTAACCAAACAGGACAGCATGACACAATTTCACATATATGATGCCTAACTAAACAGGATAGCATGACACAGTTTCAGATATATGATGGATAACTTAACAGGATATAATGGCATAATTCAGCATATGATGAGTACCTAAACAGGATGACATGACAAAACTACATGATGTCTTTCTAAAATAGGTTGGGATGAAATAATTCACATACATGTTGTCTAAGTATACAGGATGGCATGATATAATTGACATAATTGATTCATATACTAAGCAGCTGGCACTTGCATGTATGATCTCTAAACTAAGCAAATAGAATTCAATATTGTGCATATGATGTCTAAACTAAGCAATGCAAGACACCATATGCATCATATGAGAAATATAAGCATTGCAACTTAGAGCATACACCTCAAGTGGGATATATGACTAGTCATCTATCTCTGAATCCTCCTCTGAGGAGCTCCCTGTAACCATCGAGATATATGCTTCAACAGGTACCATTGCATGCTCTGAAGACCTTGTTTTCACTCCAGATTTTTCCATAACCGGCTCTAATGGCTGATACACATGAAGAGTAGTTCAATATACACAGATTGTCGACAAATGGAATACGTAATGAAAAAAAAGATGGCATGAGATAATTCACATATATGATGCCTGGCTCCATGGCGGTGCATAATTCACATATATGATAACTGGCTGAAAAACATGGCATTGCAAAATTCACGTATCTGTTATAGAAAGCAAACAGGAGGCATTCACACAAAGCATGTCTAATCTAAGAAGATGGCATGGCAATGCAAGACACCATATGCATGATATGAGCAATATAACCCAGCCAAGTTAGAGCATGCACCTCGGGGGGAGGGGAATACGACTGGTCATCTCTCTCTGAATCCTCCTCCGAGGAGCTATCTGTAACCAGCAAGAAATCTGCATCGACAGGTAGCACTGACTGCTCAGAAGACCTTGTTTTCACTCTAGATTTTTCCCATGACCGACTCAAATGGCTGATGCACAAGAAGATTAGATGAATGTATAAACATTGTTGATAAATGGAATACATTATGGAAAAAATATGGCACGATACAATTCACATATACGATGACTGGCTAAACAGGATGGCATTGCATGATTCACGTATATGATGACTGGCTAAAGAAGATGGCATTGCATAATTCCCATATACTCCCTCCGTTCCTAAATATTTGTCTTTTTAGAGATTTCAAATGGACTAGCACATACGGATGTATACAGACATATTTTAGAGTGTAGATTCACTCATTTTGTTCCATATGTAGTCACTTGTTGAAATCTCTAAAAAGACAAATATTCAGGAATGGTGGGGGTATGATATAGAAACCAAACAGGTGGCATTCACAAAAAGCAAATCTAAACTAAGCTGATGACATATAAGATGTATAATGTGAGCAATGCAAGGCGCCATATGCATGATATGGCCAACATCAGCATGCCAGGTTAGAGCAAACACCTCAGGTGGTAAATAGGCGTGGTCGGCTCCTTTTGAATCTCCATCTGAACAGTTATCTTCCTCTGGAATACAATCTGGAAATGCAGGAGGGGGTCACTTCGCCCACCATGGAGCGGCGTCTGCATGACATTATATTCGCACGCAACGGTCTTCTCTTTTTCTCTACATGTTCAATACGATTGTGTACAATATCTGACATGCATAATAAAAAAATAGTTAGATTTTGTAAGGCCTAAGGGGTGCATGCAAAAATCAAGACTGATGGTAGCAAACGAGTGGATGGATCCAAAACTAATGATAGCAGGTAGATTATAGCTTCAGTTTAAAAAGATAGACAATGGATCATCTATTGTTTATTGCCCACCCAACATGAACCACATAGAAGACCCCAGATGAACCAGATACTAGACAGATACTATTCGTTGCTGGCTCGATATGAAACCCATGGGCAATTCAAAACTCAAGATTGAATGATAAAGTAGCAGGTAATAATAACCGATGTATAACGTAAGCAAACACGAAAGACTGCGACCTCTCTTCCGGAACTGTGTAGTCCTTAGGTTCATCTACTCAGTTGATGATGGTAATGCAGTTGGCATGGCTGCCGGCAACGGGGAAGATGATCTGAGGCAGCAAAAGGAAGTCTGCAGGGGGGATCTCTGCTGCAGTGAACACTTCTGTCGATGGTGCACCTCAGGTGGGGTGGATGACGGCACGGCAGGAGCAGGACATAACACACAGAGTTTTCTTTGACGCCTATCTGAAAATGAAGTAAATCTGTAAGGGCTCCTTAGAATTGGAGGATTCTATAAACGCAGGGACGGGAAAAACACAAGAATAGGATAGGAATGCATGTGCAAAACAGAGCATTTGGAAACATAGTATTTCAGTCAACCTGGGTGTTTGGCTCACATGAATTGGAAGAACAAAGGAATGGAGAAACAAAGTGATGCGGCGAGTGTACAACCTCTTTGGCATAGCCTTGTGGACCTCATCATCATTGGGTTGGACGTGGAGGATGGTGATGATGCTGGTGTGACTGTCTGATGCGGGGAAGAAGATCCGAGGCCTCTGGAAACGACGCCGAGGGTACTGCTCCGCTGTGATGGACGGTTCCGTCATTGGAGCAGCTCCGCTAAGGTGTACGGCGACGAGGCTGAAGCATGACAAGACAGACAATGTTAATCTGAACCGGGACCCTAATATCATCTGCAATAGATGATGTAAAATACATCACCAAAATGTGCTAGATGTAAAACGCATCAGCCGCGCCATGGCCGCTCCAACAGATGCTATAAGTACTGTTTCACTCTGAACTTAACTGAAGAAAATGAACTTCACAGTCAAAACTGAATTTTACTGTCGAAACTGATTGAACTAGTAACAGAGCATTGCAATAGATGTTTAGGGCGTTCGAGCACTAGTAGCAGAGAAGCAGTGATCTAAATCAGCAGACGCTCGAGCAGGGAACACACTAGCAGAGAGCAAGTCGTGTAGTAGCACCGCGAGCGAGTGCTAAAGCAGCAACTCCTGTAGCTGCCGGAGGTCGTGTAGCAGCGCAAGCGAGAGCAAGAGCAGAGGAGCAACATGAACGAAAGCAGGAGCAGTGCAGCAGCACGAACAAAAGCAGGAGCAGTGCAGTAGCGTGACCGACAGCAAGAACAGAGCCGCAGCACGAGCGAGAGATGGAGCAGCTGCAGCTAGTGTTGTTGTGGAAGTCGTCGCCGAGGAAGCAACGACATGGGGGAGAGACGTCGTGGATGATGTGGCTGGCGACGGCGACGTCGATGGAGACACGCCATGCCTGCTCGGTATCGAGCACCGACAGCCCCATGAGATCGAATAAAAGATAAAACGCAGCGGTGAGTGCAGAACCTCCTTGGTGGCATCGAGTTGGCCTCGACTTCATCGAAGGAATTGGTGAGGGTGCTGCGGTTCCGGTGGGTCAGGTCAAAATGGCGCTGTGGGGATTGAGGTGGCGCGATAGACGAGGCGAACGTCGGGGCAGCTCCTTGGAGGTGGAGGATGGGGCGGCTGATCCGGCGGGACGACGAGATCGACAACGGATCCTCATCCGATGCGGAGGATGAGGGATGGTGAGCTGTTGCGGTGGACGACGTAGTCGGGGAAGAGTCTCCGGCTGGGCGGCGGTCGAGAGGCCGACGGAGGAGCGTGGGGTTTCGCGGGTTTTGGCGGCCTCGGTGTACGAATGGGGGGCGAAGGGGGAGGGGGGAGCGAAGCTTAGGGACGCGCTTGTCCGAAATGTAGGGTAAGTTACCAGCGTACCCCCACCGGTTTTGACACCGCAACGTGGAGCTTCATTTCCGGCTGAGGGGTAGAAGGGGGATTTCGCGTGTCTGGGCTGCATGAGCGATTTCCGATGAGGAGGGAGTTCTCACGTGCGTCCAAATTTTGGGATAATAAGGCGCGGCGCGGGTTGAAGAATCGGGAGTTTCAAAGCAGGTGAGACAAAAGATACTCGAGCTTGAAAATTTCGGGATAACAAGGTGCGGATTCCTTGTTCGGCAGAACAAACTTAATGTGTAAAAAAACAATTCATACAAGACACAAGAGAGTCATGTCCCCTTTTACTATATTGCTATAGATGCCATTTAAAAAACTACAAGAAAAATGTAAAAAGTCGGGAGAACAAGATTACCCTGCACAGTACCAAATCGATTCGCACTTCCCTCAACAACAACAAAAAACAAATCAATTCCCACCAAAGAAAGAGTAATGTCCCTTTTTATATGATTACAGATGCCATGATCTCGAATTTCAATTTTTGAATCCACGTTATGTTGAATTCGAATATATCGTTAGGTGACCTTGCGGTTTATAATTGATGTAGTCGTACATTTTGATCTTCCATCATATATGAACATTTTACTCCACCATGTGAACATATATATTGTCGTCTACCATATGGACTAAATTTGAATCAATTTTCCTTATTTGAATATGATTGTTGTCAAGTTATACAGTAATTTAAATATTATCTTGATAACAAAAAACATACATATAGCAGTAATCATATTTCAATATGAACTACATGTACCATACGCTCTCCAATTCAAATATTTGTATCCATTTTATGTTGAATTCAAATCATAGTACATTATTGGTCTAGGTAGCGAGATGTTTGGGATAATCTAAACCCTGTTTTCATACGTATAATTTTTGGCTGAATTGGGACAAGTTTTGGTATAAGCCTCTTGCAAAACCGGAGATTCTCTCAACAAGCCTCGTGGTTCCGAGAGGGAACATGTCACCTTTGTGTGCGAAACGATATACGCTGCCTCCCCCCTGATTTTATTTACAGAGGCAACATAGAACTATATGAGTGCCCTGTTAAATTTTGGAATTATTTTGGGTTCATTTGGCCTTTTTATACATTAATTGAGTTTCTAGACTTTTAATGTGCATAATCTAAATATGAATTGCATGCACATGCTCCGGTGCACCAAAGTGGGTTGAAAAATCACATGTGTGTCCTTGGTTGAATTTCTAGGTCCCATGGAAGAAATGAGAATGAAATTCAAACATCTGGGCGTCATGACTCAGCCGAGAACATCGAGAAACTTTGATTTTAAATTCATGTAAATCCAAAACTCGCCTGGAAATCATGAAACTTGGCATGGTCTCATGTCATGGCACTAACATGTTGTGGTAAAAAATTGGGCCGATTTGGAAGCTCGTGGTTCTAAGAGGGAACGTGCCACCTTTGAGTGTGAAACGATATACGCCGCCCCCTTGAGTTTCTTAACAAAGGCAACATAGAACTACATTAGTGCCCTGTTGAATTTTGGAATTATTCCGGGTTCGTTTGACGTTTTTTATACATTAATTGAGTTTTTGGTCATTTAATATGCATAAGTCAAATTTGAACTACAAGCACATGCTCTCGTGCACCAAAGTTGGTTGAAAAATCACATTTGCGTCCTCGGGTGAATTTCTAGGTCCCATGCAAGAAATGAGAATAAAATTAGAACATCTGGGCATCGTGGCTCGGTCGAGAACATTGAGAAACTTGGTTTTAAAATTCTTGTAAATCCAAAACACGTCTGAAAATCATGAAACTTGGCATGGATGTCATGTCATGGTACTACCATGTTGTGGTAAAAAAATTGGGCGAATAGGAACAGATTTTGGTATAAGCTTCTTGCAAACCGAAGCTTCTCTCAAGAAGGCTAGTGGTTCTGAGAGGGAACGTGCCACCTTTGAGTGCAAAACCATATATGTTGTCCCCCTTGAGAGTTTATTTACAAAGGCAACATAGAACTACATGAGTGTCGTGTTAAATTTTGGAATTATTCCGGCTTCCTTTGGCCTTATTTACACATTAATTGAGTTTTTGGTCATTTAATGTGCATAATTCAAATTTGAACTACAAGCACATGCTCCCGTGCACCAAAGTTGGTTGAAAAATCACATTTGTGTCCTCGGGTGAATTTCTACTCCCTCCTTCCATCTATATAGGTCCTAATGCGTTTTTCGAGGCTAACTTTGACCAAACGTTAGAGCAATAATATATGACATGCAACTTACACAAAGCATACCTTCAAATTTGTATGTCAAAGGAGCTTCCAATAATATAATTTTCATAGTATACATCTCATGTGCTATTAATCTTGTCAATAGTCAAAGGCTGTGTTGAAAAACACATTAGGCCCTATATAGATGGAAGGAGGGAGTAGGTCCCATGCAAAAAATGAGAATAAAATTCAATCATCTGGGCATCGTGGCTCGGTCGAGAATATTGATAAACTTGGTTTTAAAATCATGAAACTTGGTATGGTGTCATGTCATGGTAGTACCATGCCGTGGTAAAAAAATTGGCCGAATAGGAACAAATTTTGGTATAAGCTTCTTGCGAATCGGAGCTTCTCTCAAGAAGGCTCGTGGTTCTGGGAGGGAACGTGTCACCTTTGTGTGCATAATTCAAATTTTAAATACAAGCACATGTTCCAGTGCACCAAAGTTGGTTGAAAAATCACATGTATGTCCTCGGGTAAATTTCTAGGTTCCATGCAAGAAACGGGAATGAAATTCAAAATTCTGGGCGTCGTGGCTGGGTTGGAAACATTGAGAAACTTAGTTTTTTAATTCCTGTAAATCCAAAACATGCATGAAAATAATGAAACTTGGCTTGGTGCCATGACATGGCACCAACATGTTGTGGTGAATTTGCAGTCCGAATTGCGAAGGCACACACATTAACAATCAACAAAGTCATTTTGGAACAAGTGTTGTCACATTACAATCAGAAACACAAGTATTATTGAAACTGTGGGCGTTCTACTTACTAGTAGCATTTACGTGCCGCCACGCGTCCCCATTTTTTATTAGCTAGGAGGCGCCGTGCAGGGTAGCTATTTGAGTACGAGAGGCGTGCGATCAGACCCCTGCGCATGCTTATCGGGAGGAGAGCCCTTTGACCTCCATCTGCCGTCCACCTCTCTCCCAAGGTCTCCATTAATGGCGCCCGAGCCTCTGTTTAATGGCGTGGCTATGTCTCACTCAACTAAGATTTAAGAGAGAAAAAAGAAAATCTGAAAGCACAGATCTTGATGTAAGATCTGAAGGATCTATATAGCATCTACTGCGACTTATAGCAAGATTGATGAATATATAAGGACGATTAATTTTTGTTTGATCAAAGAAGGGCTTGCCCCTTCTGATTTTCATTACTGAAAACCACCACAATTCACAAGAAGTTCAGCACAACTCCAGCTGAATGGACGAGGTGTATTCGAACCTCATACACTGGAGGCGTCAAGGGGCGGAGGCACAAGGGGCAGTGGAGCACGGTGAGGTCCATCGAGACCTTAGAGAGCTCCATCGTCGGGTCCTGTTCGGCCTGCATGATCTCGTCCTCCTCGTGCACAACCATCTCTCGACTTGGGCCGGGGTATTACAAAGCTTTACCGTCACATATTTTATACTACTTCAAGGTGCATTAAATCAACACATGCAAGTATCAAAAGGAGAGTCACGACATGTATGCATGCATTGTAATTAATGCATCGGTAAACGCAAATTATTGAAATATATCGAGTGCAGTGCTTTGATGTGTCGCGTCAACTCGTACATCAATGAGAAGTTTGATTATCCTCTCCCTCGTGGACTTAACTGCACCTGCCTTTGGCTGTATGACAGGTTGGCCACACACCTGTCGGGCCCACCTGTCATACACGCAAAGGCAGGAGCGTCCCTCCCTCGCCCATGAGCGTGGTGGCTGGCAAGACTAGGAGAAGCTTTCACTACACGCTCTCCCTCCCGCACGTGGTGGACATGCAGAAGTTCAATCGGTGTCAGATGGCCAGAAGCGTACTGTAGTACTCCTCCAGTGCAGTAGTACTCCATCATTGTTCGACTTCCCGAAGAGGCGAAGAGCCAAGCGCAGCCCGGATGCTCATGTGGCAGTTTCATGTGTAGAGTAGTCTAGGATAGCGTGTACCGTGCCTGTAAGCTTAAAATCATTGGGGTCGGCTCCATGCTATGTGGCCGTCTCGAAGTTTTTTAAAAAAAATTAAAATAGTCTTCTGGCCCTACCTGACACCCTGGTGATTGTAGTTTGCACGCTCATCTGGTCAAGACAGGAATATATATTTTAATTTGTTTTTTTCCGAAAAGGGGGACTCCCCGGCCTCTGCATCAGAATGATGCATATGGCCACATATATTTTAATTTGTGGTGGGTAAATGTTAGAGGTTGCAGCAAATATATTGTACACTGCGGGTCTTTCAGCCAAGTTTAGAGGCAAGCATGTGGGGCCAGTGCTATGATGTGTCGCGTCAACTTGTACAACAAGGAGAAGCTTGATTTTACTACACGCCTTCTCCCTCACCCATGCGCGCGGTTGCTCGCAAACGAGGACAGGCTTTTGCTTAGTAGTACTTCTACAACAAGCTATCCGTCCCGCTCGCGGTGACACTGTAGAAGCAGTAGTAGCAACATCATTGTTCGTCTTCTCGAAGAGGCGAAGAGCCAAGCGCAAACCGAATGTTGCAGTTGCGAACATTGGAGCACGTATATAGCCAGGCTCTTGCATGAGACAAAATTGCTATGTGAGCCCACAATTGTACTAGTACGTACAACTACTTGCTAGTATAGCCCTGTAACCCAGAAAGGAGTATTAACCCTTCTAGAGATTTCAATAAGTGACTAGACTACATCGAGACGGAGTACATATGGAGCAAAATGAGTGAATCTGCACCGTAAATAAATACGTACTAGTTCTATCGTTTTCCTCTCCGAGGTGCACAATATTGAGTATACTGACTAGTCTCTTTTTGACACGCATTTACATTTTTTTACACAGTACAGACGCAAGCACTCATATACACGCGCATACACTCACCCCTATGAACGCACACACGCACGGCACTATCATCTTGAAATTTACGAAGTCACCATAGGCACCTCGTCGTCGACAGGTCCATAGGTGCTTGAATGCCAAGGAGGGAGAGGGTAGCGGTTCCTGAGACATTAAGCGGTTAATGATGCATCCTTAATTACATGCAGAGGGAATTAATTGGAGAAGCAGAATAGAGCCAGCACGATGTGAATGCAACAGAGTTCGGACTCTCATATAATAAAGGCGCCCCACCACTCCAATCCATCTGCTCCCAAGTCTCTGCGCAACATTGCTCACTCCAATCCAAGACCAAGTGACCAGAAGCCACAAGCACCTATGGAGGCGATGGACGCGAGCGGCAGTCGGCTGTGCCAAATCATCCAAGGCACCGGCCTGCGGCCCCGCACCGCGCGGTGTTTCCAGACGGTGCTGGCGATCGCAGGCAGCGTTCACGCGGTCATCGCTGCCGAGGGAGGAAACCCACAGCTGCCGGAGGGGCTCGATCATCTGCCCGTGCTATTTTCTCCGACACAGGGCGGCTCGGGAGGTCCTCCGACCCTTCTTCCTCCCTGTCGTATTGTCCGCAGATCCGACCTGCCGCCGTCGACATCCTGGCGACCCTCAGGTATAAGTTCTTCGAAAGCGGCCTTGCTCTACTGCCCCAGCTCCCCACGTGTCTGCATGTGCATCTTTTTCTACTCCCATCAGCTCTTCCAAAGCCACCTAAATTTTTAGTATTATTAGAGATAAAGCTACTTCATGCATTCGAATCCAGGGCTTTGTTCAAACAACGAAGAAAGGGGGGAAAGTTGTAGCATGAATCTAGGACTTGATTCAAAGAGGAAACAATATGGTGAAAGTAGTAGAGACCGGATACCCAATCGGTCTCTTGGTTGAAAAGGGAAATAATGGGAAAATGCAGTACAAACTGGATAAGGAACAGATCTATTATTGGTTGAAAAAAGGATAGAAAGTGGTGGCTGGTGGACAAGTCAACAGAGTATGTCCAGGATTAGATTTGCTGCCATCACATAGTAAAAGGTCTCCAGAATTAGATTTGCTGCCCTCACATAGTAAAAGGTCTTAGGATTAGATTTGCTGCCCTCACATAGTAAAAGGTCTCAGGATTAGATTTGCTGCCCTCACATAGTAAAAGGTCTCCAGGATTAGATTTGCTGCCCTCACATAGTACAAGGTCTCCAGGATTAGGTTTGCTGCCCTCACATAGCATGAACAAACTCGGCATCACCACTTTATGCCTCCTTGTAGGTAGATTGTGTTGATGCGTCCACTGTCGCATGTCCTTATACCAACGTTTTGCTGTTGTTAATGTAAGGGCACATGTAAAATGAAGCGATCACACTGTTACCTTAGGGACATGTCTAACCAGTATTATTGTTAATCTAATGCCTCCAGTGATAAGATGCAATTAAACTGTGTTACAAATGGCACTCCTGCTGTTTTCCCCAGTATGATAAGTAAGTTGCTCCTTTACGCTGCTGAGTGTCCTGGTGTCCCCATGGTCCCATGCCCTTAAACCAACTCTTTAGCTGCTGTTGATTTACTGTGTATGGTAAACAAGCAATGCCACCATTAAAGTAATCCCATATTTGAGGAATCTCATTGTTGGTCGTAATGCTTCTGGTAACATGAAGCATTGCTGACATTTTAAAATTTCTACTGTCCTTGCGTGATTGCCATGAACATAATTAAGATGATTCTTTTCATTTTGTATATGTTTCGTATATTCTTATTGACCAGCAACTGTTTACTTTCTATCTTTTTGTGCATATAGGGATATCCATTTTACCTTGTTGCTATTGTGACCTTTTGGTGAACTGCACAAAACACTTTTTTTTGAATGTCTTGTGCAATTCAACTAAAATGTCACGTGGGCAACATCTCTCAATTTTGGTGGAACGGCACAAAATGGTGATTGGAGTTTCCAAAATCTCTGTCAAGTTCTGCTGGTAATCTCCTGCAACATTTTATTAGCCTTTGCAAGATGGAGCCGTCACTGTCACCATAATGGCACTTTATTTTAGTGGAACTGCACAAAAGGATAAGAAAATTATAGTTACACCTTACATGAGCCGGACAGCCAACCTTAATGTTCCTCAATTTTAGTGCAACTACTAAAGAAGAACCTGCCAGCTCACAAGAGCAAGTACTTCTTGCTAGCTGAATGATGCAACCTTTGCTTCATTTTAGGTGAACTGCAGAAAAAGGTGCGTGAATTGAATCATGGAACTCTAGGCAGACCTCAACCAAATAGAGTTTGAGGTTGAGTTCAAGGAGGCTGCTATTAAATCGAAATCATGCTCTCCTGTCTCCTTGTTTGTGCTGTGCAAACAGGAATACTCAACTACAGATGTTGTGACGGTCAAGAGCATTCACCAAGTTCTTCTATTGTATGACATGGCTAGCCAAGATGGATTTAATCCCGATATTAACTTTATCAAAAGGCTCTAATGGGTTGGTTCTGAATCTTGCAAGCTGGGAATCAGTGAGATGTGTAGGCATCTTTGTTATACTTATTATTTGAATCTTATTTGTTGGTTCTGAATCTTGCAAGCTAGGAATCAATGAGATATGTAGGCATCTTTGTTGTACTTATTATTTGGATCTTATTTGTTGGTTCTGAATCTTGCAAGCTGGGAATCAATGAGATGTGTAGGCATATTTGTTGTACTTATTATTTGGATCTTATTTGTTGGTTCTGAATCTTGCAAGCTGGGAAACACGGCATGATGATACAGAGGACAACAACCATAACAAACAGTTCAAACTTGGTAGTATTATCTTTGTGAAAGTGCGACAAATGTGCTGATCGTGTGATTCCTGAGAATAATAATTCTAATTGTTGTGCATGTTGATCCTGTGGCACTGATAGAACGAGCGAATGCATTGCTTGTTTTAATTATAAATTTCTATTAAAGCTAATTAAATTTAAGTAAAGTGATCACTAACTCCTGTTATTACAGTACCAATACAGACCCACTCGTGAACTGACGTGTGGCCGAGGGTGCATCTTCTGCCGGGCGTGCAGCGGACGAGGGAGGGGTAGTAACTGTTGTCGCCTATACACACTCAGCTTACTGTTGAATCCAGTACCCCAAGAGCTGAAAAACAAACTGATGTCGCCGCCTACACACTCGTTCACTCGAAGAGACTCCAATGGCGATCCGAGGGGTGAGCCTGCTGGATATGGACTTCAGCAAGGAGTTCCCCTTTGAGTTCGCCGTTCAGTCCTATGGCTGCACCAAGTTGAATGTGATGTACACCAACGATACGGACTCGGTGAAGCTCTGCCTCGCCTTAGTCCTATGGCTGCACCAGGTTCTAGAGCATTCGCCCATTTCATCGGCAGCGCCGACTGCACCTTTGCTACGGTGGAGAGAAGGAAGAACGTGACGATTCGGCCATCTGGTGCAACAAGCTTGTCGACATCCAGAAGAAATACAAGATCATCAGCAACGGGCAGGAGAAGGACTCCATGGTTGACCTCGCTGAGACCATCATCGACCCCTGATACGCCAACATGAAAGAAGACGACATGAACACGTGGGAGGTACCTCTGAATCTAGGCTACATAACCTACATGGCCAAGGACGCATACACATGCTACAACATGTACAGGCAGATCTTGGACATGAGGGCGTGTCTGCTTCCCGTAACCGACGAGTACACGGACAGCCGCAGCGTCATGATCAAGCGTGCCAGGAAGGTCTAGATGTTGTACTTTATCTATTTATAAGCACCTTTATCATCTGAGTGTTTCATGCATTAGCCTATGTGTCGTAATTATCTGTTTTGTCCGAAATATTTCTTTTAAGAACCCATTAACCTGATTGCTTTTTTAGTGACTATTTGCTTATGTATGTAAACTAGTTCACTTGTCCGTAAAAAAACTAGTTCACTCAGTTGCCGTGTTTTGAATCTCCTTCCTCCCAACATATTCCCCTCCTCAGGTGGACCCAGAAGGTCTCTGAATTTTCTCCCACTTTCTTTTTCGATGTAAACTAAGTTTTCTCCCAATACTTTCCCCTAGAACCAACTCAACTGTCTCATGTCTAGCCTAAAAAATAATAATACCCCACGTACTATTAACTCATCAAATTAAAATGATATTTTATTTCGTAAGTTGAAAGTTCTTACAAATTAATAATAATAATTGTTCATATATAACTTGGCAAGTTAACTCCTAGTGATTGCGTACATAAGCTTGCAAAGATTTTACTGACGTGCAATCATGTGTTTATATTTTTATAACATTTCTCCATCTAGCCCAACATGATATTTTCACCTAGCCCAGCAAGTCTGCGGATTTCGAGAAAAATGCAAATGAGATTTAAATGGACTGCATAGATGCTACATCATTGTTTCACCCAGCCCACCAAATGGACTAAAAAAACAAATGGACTGGCTGACATGTGGGCCAGTAGGTCGAAGCCTAAGAAGGCGTTGGATTTACATCCAACGGCCGGCATTCTTCTTCAATCTCTCGTCTTCTTCCCCCAGCGCTGCCGGAACCGCCCGCTCCAGCCTTCGGCATCCAGCGGCGTTGTTTTGCGCTCCTCAGCGAAACGCTACCCCGCCGACGGCTAGGCCATCCCTCCACTCCGCACCTCCTGTTATTCTCTGCCGAGTGTAGGCCCACCCCACACCCGAACCAGTCAAGTTTCCCACTCCTCTCCGTCTGCGACTCCACTGCCGTGTCTTCCCCATCTCCGGGTCATTCCAGTCTGGGGCCTCGCCGTCGTCCACCGCCTCGGTGCGCTCGGTGCGGCGTGGTCAACATACGAGAGTCATCGGAAGAGGACTGTATGTGGAGAGCCTGACGGCTGGGACCCACGAGGTCCATGGTCGCACGCAAGGAAAGTTCCTCCTTATTACGCATGGTACATTCACTGTACGTGGGAAGGGCTTCTGTATTTCGCGAAAAAAAACATTCCCTCCGCTATCAGGTCGGACCCACTAGCTATATCTTCGCACGCAAGGAAGTGCCTCCTTATTATGCACCAAAAAATGAATACCCCCTGCTAGCTGGGACCCACCATAGTGGGTGGCTGACTTGTGGGCCTACTAAGTTGACGAGGACGGAGGGCTTTGTCAACTTAGTCAATATGAACGATTCTAGCTCCAGTGACCGTATGATGTCCATCCAACGGCCATAGTGCTTCTTCAACCTCTGGTCTTCTTACTCCAGCCGCCCAAAGCAGCGCCGGTCGTGCCGCGTGCTCCTGCCTCTCGTGGCCGGCTATGATGCCGCGGAGGCCTCACCGCCCCCTACTACTCCCGCCGCTGGCCCAGGGTATCCCTCTACTCACCCACACCCCCTGTTATTCTGCGGCGACGGCAGCCTCCCGCCGCAGCCGAACCAGTGAACCCTCGTACTACTCTCCGCGTGGGCATCCACTGCCGCGTCTTCCCCGGCTCCGCGTCGTCCCCTTCCTAGGCCACGTCGTCGTCCACCGCCTTGGTGCTCTCGGTGCGGCGTGGTCAATGTGGTCAACGACCGACTTCCATCGGAAGAGTACTGTACGTGGAGAGGCTGACAGCTGGGTCCACGGCCACAGCCCAGTTTTTTTGTGATTTGCCAAGTAAGTCACTTTGTCAGGCCTGTTGGGCTGCAAATCTTTCAAGACAAGGAGAGCTTCATTCGGCTGGCCGAGAAAATGGCCTATCAGTAATGATAAATGGGATGTACATTTTTAAAACACATCAAACCGGCAATTAGTTTCAAATATCTTTTTTTCATTTAGAGATTTTAAATTACATTAATTTTTATGCATGGAGAATTTGTTGGATTTTATATTGATATACATTTATTTTTAAAATCAGTTTGAATGTGAGTCGAAATTTCGGGATTAAAAACAGTTCGGACCACACCGAAATATGCAAAATTTTGTATAATTTTTTAACCGTGGCCACAATATGGGCTGTAATGCTAACAAAAAGAATATGGGCTCCAAAAAAACCTTAAGAATTAGCAAAAGGGATGTAAATTATTAGAAATAATGGCAGATGGGCTGTATGTTGTTTTCCAAAGATTTGAGGCTTTCCTAAAAAAAGGTTGACGCACAAGCAGTGACTGTTGGATGTCCATCGAACGGCCGTCGTGCTTCTTCAATCTCTGCTCTTCCTGCTCCAGCCGCTCAAACAAGCGCCGGCAGGACTGCCTGCTCCCTCCTCCCCGTGGTCGGCTGTGCTGCCGCGCAGGCCTCACCGCCCCACCGTACTCCCATCGCTGGCCTAGCCATCCCTCTACTCACCCAAACCTGCTGTTATTCTCCGGCGACGGCAGATGAACCAGTAAACCCTCGTACAGTCGTACTCCCCTCCGCGTGGGAAACAACTGCCGAGTCTTCCATGCCTCTGTGTCGTTCCCTTCCTAGGCCTCGCGTCGTCCACCGCCCTGGTGCTCTCGGCGCGGCCTGGTCAACATGGTCAATGATCGACATGCATCTGAAGTGGACTGTACGTGGAGAGGCCGACAGCTGGGTCCACGGCCGCACGCAAGGAAATGCCTCCTTATTACGCGCAAAATAATGATTCCTCCACCTCACATCAGGGACCCACTGAAAGGGTCTCTGTATTTCGTGAAAAAAAACGTTACCGCCGCTGATAGCTCGGACCCACCAGCTATATCTTCGCACGCAAAGGAAGTGCCTCCTTATTACGCACAAAAAAATGAATACTCCCCCTGTTAGCTGGGACCCAGTATAGTGGCAGGCTGACTTGTGGGCCTACTAAGTTGACGGGGATGGAGGGCTTTGTCAACTTAGTCAATATGCACGATTCTAGCTCCAATGACCGTACGATGTCCATCCAATGGCCGTAGTGCTTCTTCAACCTCTGGTCTTCTTGCTCCAGCCGCCCAAACCAGCGTCGGTCATGCCTCGTGCTCCTGCCTCCCGTGGCCGGCTGCGATGCGGCGGAGGCCTCACCGCCCCCTACTATTCCCACCGGTGGCTAGGCCATCCCTCTACTCACCCACACCCGCTGTTATTCTGCGGCGACGGCAGCCTCACACCGCAGCGAACTAGTGAACCCTCGTACTCCTCTACGCGTGGGCATCCACTACTGCCACGTCTTCCCCGGCTCCACGTCGTCCCCTTCCTAGGCCTCGCCGTCGTCCACCGCCCTGGTGCTCTCGGTGTGGCGTGGTCAACATGGTCAAGGAACGGCTTCCATCGGACGTGGACTGTACGTGGAGAGGCTGACAGCTGGGTCCACGGCCGCAGCAAGGAAGTGCCTCCTTATTACGTGCAAAATAATTATTCCTCCACCTGACAGTGGGGACCCACCGGACGGGCCACCGTATTTCGCAAAAAAACGTTTGCCCCTGACTACTGGGACCCACCAGCTACATCTTCGCACGCAAGGAAGTGCATCCGGGCAAAAAAAACGATTCGCCCCCCTGACTGCTGGGACCCACCAGCTACATCTTCGCAGGCAAGGAAGTGCCTGACAGTCGGGACCCACCTGGTTGAAGCGTACGTAGCATTGTCATTCTGGTCGCGAACGTGTACGTACATATATACTGGTGGATGTAGAGGCGCACGCGTGTCGTAGTAGAGGCGCGTATGTGTCGTAGTAGAGGCGCGCACGTAGCATGTACACGTACGTATAGCGGCCAGGGTGCAAGAAAGAAAATACGGCCACGTATGTGTACATACAGGCGGGGTCTCGAACGCCTACTCGCGCATACGTACGGTCAGGGCTCGTGTACATCGCTGGATCGGAACGGAGAAACAACATCGTCGTCGTGTTCATAGGGAGGCAACGGAATGCGTCGTGTTCATGGGGAGGCAACGAAATGCGTCGTGTTCATCGGGAGGCAACGGAACGCGTGGGAGCCAACCGGCTGGGTCGGAACGAAATGCATGGTCATGTTTATCGGGAGGGCTTGGACGGAACAGGCAATGGAAACGAGGCCTGGCGTACCACACAACGGAGGAAACGGACCTCCTACGTTCGGAATGGGGTCTTATTGATTGGGAGGGGTCTGACGTATCGCAAAACGGAGGAAACGGACCTCCTACAATCGAAACGGGGGTCCTGTTGATCGGGAGGGGTGTGGCGTACCGCAAAACAGATGAAACGGACCTCCTACGGTCGAAACAGGGGTCCTGTTGATCGGGAGGGGTGTGGCGTACCGCAAAACGGACAAAACAGACTTGTGTTGGAGCGCTATGGTCGAAACGGGGGTCCTGTTCATCGGGAGGGGTGTGGCATACCGCAAAACGGGACTCCACGGGATACTGTTCATCTCCATCGTCGACCTCCTCCAGCCTCCACGGGCTACCGTCGACCTCCTCCAGCCTCCACGGGCTCCTGTTCATCCAGCCTCCACCGCGCGCTACTCCACCGGCTACTATTCAACCACCCCTCCACCGTCTACTGTTCATCTAGCCCTCCACACCACGGGGTCCTATTCAACCACCCCTCCACGGGCACCCCTCCGCCGTCTACTGTTCATCTAGCCCTCCACCACACCACGGGGTCCTGTTCATCCAGAGGCAACGCCACCGCTCACTGTTCATCCAACCCCCCCCCCCCCCCCCCCCCCCCCCCCCCCCGCAACGCTCACTGTTCATCCTAGAGGCAGCATCGATCGGCTTCAGTTAGCAGCAGTAGCGAAGGAATCGCTCGACCGGGTTCAGTTAACAGCCATCGATCGATCGCTCGGGTTCAATAACGCGTAGCCTACAGTGCAATCGCTCGAGTTCAATTAGAGCCCAACGCCTCGCTCGGGTTCAGTTACAGCCAACGCCTCGCACACACGCGTGTACGTGTACGAGAGAAACGCGCATCGCTCGGCCCCCGACCTCCCACCGTAACCGGGAACTCATTGAAATTTTCCTCGCCCTCGCTTCTACCATGGTTTTTTCCGTCATGTACGGCCCAAAGGATGTCATGCAGCTACGTCTTCGGCCCGCCCAGGACGAAAAGCCCATTTTCTGTCATGATTTTTTGTCATAGAAGTAGGAGCCCACCACATCTATGATGATACCGGGTTTTGTCACAATTATCGTCATAGAAGTGTCATATGTATGATAGAAAAAAATTTCGTTCGGCCCAAAATGTCACGGATGTGTCTTTTTTTTTGGTAGTGTGAGTCCATGGATTATACGCACTCTCGCCCTTCCACCATTGCTAGCCTCTTCAGTACCGTGCATTGACCTTTCTCACCTTGAGAGTTGCTGCAAACTTCGCCGGTGCATCCAAACCCCGTGATATGATACACTCTATCACACATAAGCCTCCTTATATCTTCCTCAAAACAGCCACCATACCTACCTATTATGGCATTTCCATAGCCATTCCGAGATATATTGCCATGCAAATTTCCACCGTTCCATTTATTATGACACGTATCATCATTCTCATATTGCTTTGCATGATCATGTAGTTGACATCGTATTTGTGGCAAAGCCACCGTTCATAATTTTTTCATACATGTCACTCTTGATTCATCACAATCCCGGTACACCGCCGGAGCCATTCACATAGATTCATATTTTGTTCTAAGTATCGAGTTGTAATTCTTGAGTTGTAAGAAAATAAAAGTGTGATGATCATCATTAGAGCATTGTCCCATGTGAGGAAAGGATGATGGAGACTATGATTCCCCCACAAGTCAAGATGAGACTCCGGACGAAAAAAAGAAAGAAAGAAAAGAGGCAAAAAAAGAAGGCCCAAATAAAAAAGAAAATAAATAATAAATAAATGAGAGGAAAAGAGAGAAGGGACAATGTTACTATCCTTTTTCCACACTTGTGCTTCAAAGTAGCACCATGATCTTCATGATAGAGAGTCTCTTATTTTGTCACTTTCATATACTAGTGGGAATTTTTCACTATAGAACTTGGCTTGTATATTCCAATGATGGGCTTCCTCAAATGCCCTAGGTCTTCGTGAGTAAGCGAGTTGGATGCACACCCACTTAGTTTCTTTGATGAGCTTTCATATATTTATAGCTCTAGTGCATCCGTTGCATGGCAATCCCTACTCCTTGCATTGACATCAATCGGTGGGCATCTCCATAGCCCATTGATTATCCGCGTCAATGTGAGACTTTCTCCCTTTTTGTCTTCTCACACAACCTCAATCATCATATTCTATTCCACCCATAGTGCTATGTCCATGGCTCGCGCTCATATATTGCGTAAAAGTTGAAAGAGTTTGAAAAAGCTAAGTATGAAACAATTGCTTGGCTTGTCATCGGGGTTGTGCATGATGAGAGCATTTTGTGTGACGAAAATGAAGCATGGCCAAACTATATGACTTTGTAGGGATAACTTTTCTTTGGCTATGGTATTTTGATAAGACATAATTGCTTGATTAGCATACTTGGAGTATTACTATTTTTATGTCAACAATAAATTTTTATCTTGAATCTTTTGGATCTGAACATTCATGCCACAATAGAGAAAAATACATTGAAGAATATTCTAGAAAGCATTCCACATCAAAAAATCTGTTTTTATCATTTACCTACTCAAGGACGAGCAAGAATTAAGCTTGGGGATGCTGATACGTCTCCAATGTATCTATAATTTTTGATTGTTCCATGCTATTATATTATCTGTTTTGGATGTTAATGGGCTTTATTTTACACTTTTATATTAGTTTTGGGACTAACCTATTAACCGGAGGCCTAGCCAAATTGCTGTTTTTTTCCTATTTCAGTGTTTTGTAGAAAAGGAATATCAAATGGAGTCCAAACGGAATGAAACCTTCGGGAACGTGATTTTTGGAACAAACATGATCCAGAGGACTTGGAGTGGACGTCAAGCAAACAATGAGGCGGCCACGAGGCAGGGGGCGCGCCTACCCCCTGGACACGCCCTCCTCCCTCGTGGGCCCCTTGTAGCTCCACCGACCAACTTCTTCCTCATATATATGTTCACATGCCCCGCAAACATCCAGGAGCACCACGAAACCCTATTTCCACCGCCGCAACCTTCTGTACCCAAGAGATCCCATCTTGGGGCCTTTTCCGGAGCACCGACGGAGGGGGAATTGGTCACGGAGGGCCTCTACATCAACTCCATGGCCCCTCCGATGATGTGTGAGTAGTTTACCTCAGACCTTCGGGTCCATAGTTATTAGCTTGACTTCTTCTCTCTCTTTGGATCTCAATACAAAGTTCTCCTCGATTCTCTTGGAGATCTATTCGATGTAACTCTTCTTTTTGCGGTGTGTTTGTCGAGATCCGATGAATTGTGGGTTTATGATCCAGATTATCTAAGAATAATATTTGAATCTTCTCTGAATTATTTTATGTATGATTGGTTATCTTTGCAAGTCTCTTCGAATTATCAGTTTGGTTTGTGTCGTGGAGTTGACACGGCAGATGTCCTAGAGCAAGGACTTAGTCGTAGGGCCATCGCACTAGGAAGCTTAAAGGGGTTAATAAGGACAAAGGACATGAGAGAGTTTTATACTAGTTCGTCCCCTTACGATGAAGGTAAAAGCCTACGTCTAGTTGGGTTTGGTATTGCTGAAGTTTCGATCTCCAAGGGGCTCAACTCGCCGGCTTGGTTATCGATTTGGTTGTTTCTGTTCCTAAGCCGCCACCGGGTCGTCCCCTTATATACATGGGTTGACGCCTGGTGGCCTACAGAGTCCCGGCCGGCTCATAATCGTGTCCGGCTCGGTGACTTCCTTTGTATACGACCAGGCTAATTTATTTGTAATATTGAAACAACAACAAACTAAAAGGCAAGCGACAGATAACAAGCATAATTTTAATCTTGTATTCAAAAGGTTGGGGGTTTCTGATTCGAATACGACCAGTAAACCGGACCAAAGGGGTTAAGCTAAGGTTTGAATACGACCATATAGCCTCCAGTGGCTTTGGCGTTGCGCCGATCAAGAGGGTACCGAAAGCTATGTTCTCTTTGGTTCGAATACAACCTATGTTTGAACAGGAAGCCCCCAAATGACCTTGAGAGGTTTTTAACGACCCTGATTCGAATACGATCCAAGTCGGACTCAAAGGGGTTAAGCTATGATTCGGATACGATCAAGAAGCCCCCAGTGAGTTTTGGCCTTGAGCCGATCAAGAGGGTTACGACAGCTATGTTCTCTTTGGTTCGAATACGACCTATGTTTGAATAGGAAGCCCCCAAGTGACCATGAGATTTGCAGCTAGATTCGGATACGATCATAAGCTGGACCAAAAAGGTTAAACTTGATTCAAATATGATCAGCTCCTTAATAGTCATTTGTAAATAAGAAATAATAAAGATGCATAATCTTTGAAAAGAAAAGAGACCGATGGTATTAATTTATTGCTTATCATAGTATATGCAACGTGAATGTATGTACATGATGAGAGCCGGTGGCTCAGGTGTAATATGGCCGAAGTTGAGCAATGTTCCATGGCCGGCGGGTCTCCTCTTCCAACTTACGTGAGTCTGCATGCTCTCAAACGTCAATGAGGTAATATGACCCGTTGTTTAAATTTTTACTGACCACAAAGGGTCCTTCCCAAGGTGGGGATAACTTGTGTGTATCTGGGAGATCCTGGATGAGCCGGAGCACCAAGTCGCCTTCCTGAAAAGTCCTGGACTTAACCCGGCGGCTGTGATAACGATGCAGGTCCTGTTGATAAATTGCTGACCGGGTTGCTGCTAAGTCTCTTTCTTCATCCAACAAGTCAAGTGCGTCCTATCTGGCTTTTTTGTTGTTAGCCTCAACATAAGCCGCTACACGGGGCGAGTCATGATGGATGTCACTAGGCAACACTGCTTCTGCTCCATAAACCATGAAGAAAGGTGTGTAACCTGTAGACCTATTAGGTGTAGTATTTATACTCCATAACACTGAAGGTAATTCCTCTACCCAACAACCCGGCGTTCATTGTAAAGGAACCATAAGCCGGGGTTTGAGCCCTTTCAAAATTTCCTGATTGGCTCTCTCAGCTTGACCATTGGATTGAGGGTGAGCTACAGAAGAAATATCGAGCCGGATGTGTTGTCGCTGACAAAATTCTTCCATAGCTCCATGGGACAGATTAGTGCCATTGTCAGTAATAATACTGTGTGGAAAACCGAAACGGAAAATCACTTTTTTCATGAACTGAACCACTGTGGCTGCGTCACATTTACTCGCAGGCTCCGCCTCAGCCCACTTGGTGAATTTATCAACTGCCACTAGGAGATGTGTCTTTTTATCCTTAGACCTTTTGAAAGGTCCCACCATGTCAAGTCCCCAGACCGCAAACGGCCAAGTGATTGGAATCATCCGGAGCTCCTGAGCCGGCACATGCGCTCGTCGTGCAAATTTCTGACATCCATCACATCTACTGACCAGATCTTCTGCATCAGCGTGAGCCGTCAACCAGTAAAAGCCGTGACAAAACGCCTTGGCCACTAAAGATTTTGACCTGGCGTGATGACCACAATCGCCTTCATGGATCTCATGAAGGATTTCTTAACCTTCTTCGGGGGAAACACACCGTTGAAATGCTCTGGAAACACTGCGATGATATAACTCTCCATCTGAAATCGTCATGGACTTAGATCGCCGGGTTATCTGTCGAGCCAGGGTCTCATCCGCTGGCAACTCTCCCCGGGTCATGTAAGCCAAGAACGGCACCGTCCAATCTAGGATGACATGAAGAGCCGCTACCAACTGTGCCTCCGGGTCAGGAACAACTAAATTTTCTTCTGTGGGCAACTTGACAGAGGGGTTATGCAAAACATCCAAAAAGGTGTTAGGTGGCACCGGCTTACGCTGAGACCCCAGCCGGCTTAAAGCATCAGCTGCTTCGTTCTTTCGATGGTCAATGTGTTCCACCTGATAACCTTTAAAATATCCTGCAACGGCATCAACCTCTCAGCGATAAGCCGCCATGAGAGGGTCCTTGGAATCCCACTTGCCAGATACCTGTTGAGCCACTAGATCCGAGTCACCAAGACATCTGACCCGGCTCAAGCTCATCTCTTTTGCCACTCGACGACCATGGAGCAAGGCTTCATACTCTGCTGCGTTGTTAGTGCAAGGAAACATCAACCGTAACACATAACAAAATATGTCACCTCATGGGGAAGTTAGCACGACTCCAGCCCCCGAGCCTTCCAACTGCCTGGAGCCATCAAAATGAATAGTCCAATACGTGTTGTCTGGCTTCTCTTCTGGCATCTGCATCTCTGTCCAATCATTGATGAAGTCAACCAGGGCTTGAGACTTAATTGCAGTATGTGGAACATACTTCAACCCATGAGACCCAAGCTCAATTGCCCACTTGGCGACTCGCCCAGTGGCTTCTCTGTTTTGAATAATGTCTCCCAAAGGAGCAGAGCTAACCACAGTGATTGGATGTCCCTGAAAGTAATGCTTAAGCTTCCGGCTCGCCATGAACACCCCATAAACAAGCTTCTGCCAATGCGGATATCGTTGCTTAGACTCAATTAGCACTTCACTGACATAATAAACTGGCCGTTGAACCGGATGCTCTTTGCCAGCCTCCTTGCGCTCTACCACAATAGCCACACTAACAGCTCATGAGTTGGCAGCCACGTATAACAACAACGGCTCTTTCTCAATTGGAGCAGCCAGGACCGGCGGCTCAGCCAGCCGTGCCTTCAGATCCTCAAAAGTAGCGTTCGCAGCATCGCTCCAAACAAAAACATCTGTTTTCTTCATCAACTGATACAGAGGCATAACCTTTTCCCCTAACCGGCTTATGAATCGGCTCAAAGCAGCCACATGACCCGACAGCCGCTGAACATCATTGACGCATGTTGGTTTGGCTAGGGATGTAATTGCCTTGATTTTCTCCGGGTTAGCTTCAATACCTCGGTTAGACACCAAAAAACCCAAGAGCTTGCCGGCTGGTACTCCAAAAACACACTTGGCCGGGTTAAGCATCATTTTGTAAACCCGGAGATTATCAAAAGTCTCTTTCAGGTCTGTGACCAAGGTTTCCTCTTCCCTGGATTTCACCACTATATCATCCACATAAGCATGAACATTGCGCCCAATTTGATTGTGAAGACAATTCTGCACACACCGCTGGTAAGTCGCCTGGGCACTCTTAAGCCCAAAAGGCATAGACACATAGCAGAAAGCTCCGAAAGGAGTTATAAAAGCTGTCTTCTCTTGATCCTTGACTGCCATCTTAATCTGATGATAACCAGAATAAGCATCCAAGAAACTCAACCGTGCGCAACCCATCATAGCATTAATGATCTGATCAATACGGGGGAGAGCAAAAGGATCAGTCGGACAAGCCTTGTTCAGATCGGTGTAATCCACACACATACGCCAGGTGCCATTCTTTTTGAGTACAAGCACCGGGTTAGCTAACCATTTGGGGTGAAAGACCTCCACAATGAACCTGGCTGCCAAGAGCCATGCCACCTCTTCTCCAATGGCCTTGCGCCTTTCTTCATTGAACCGTCGGAGAAACTGTCTGATAGGTTTGAACTTTGGATCGATATTAAGAGTGTGCTCAGCGAGTTCCCTCGGGACACTCGGCATGTCTGAAGGTTTCCATGCAAAGATGTCCCGGTTCTCACGGATGAACTCGATGAGCGCGCTTTCCTATTTCGGATCCAAGTTTGCGCTGATAATGAACTACTTGGATGAGTCGCCAGGTACAAAGTCAACCATCTTAGTGTCATTAGCTGATTTGAATTTCAACTCCGGCTCATGCTCTGTTGTTGGTTTCTTTAATGACGTCATGTCTGCCGGGTCAACATGATCCTTGTAAAATTTTAACTCCTCTGTTTCACAAACAGATTCAGCATAGGCAGCATCACCTTCTTCACATTCCAAGGCTATCTTCCGGCTACCATGTACTGTAATGGTGCCTTTATGACCGGGCATCTTGAGCTGCAAATATACGTAACACGGTCAAGCCATGAACTTGGCATAAGCCGGCCGCCCAAACAGAGCATGATATGGGCTCTTGATCTTAACCACCTCAAAGGTTATTTTTTCCGCTCTGGAGTCATACTCATCCCTAAAGGCTACTTCCAGCTCAATCATACCAACTGGGTATGCCGACTTACTAGGTACCACACCGTGAAAAACAGTGTTGGATTGTTTAAGAATTTTATCAGTCAATCCCATCCGGCGGAACGTCTCATAGTAGAGGATGTTGATGCTGCTGCCTCCGTCCATGAGTACCTTAGTAAACTTGTATCCACCAACCTGAGGTGCCACTACCAAAGCCAAGTGACCTGGATTATCAACCCGGGGTGGGTGATCCTCTCTGCTCCACACAATATGCTGCTCTAACCAACGTAGATAACGTGGAATCGCCGGCTCAACGGCATTGACGGCCCTCTTGTGAAGTTTTTGGTCCCTCTTACATAAACTGGTGGTAAATACATGATACTGCCCACTACTCACCTGCTTCGGGTTGCTCTGATAATCGGATTGCTGATGCTGATTTCCTTGGCCGGGTTGCTGATTATACCCTCCTTGGTGACCAGGATAACCTTGACCTTGAAAACCTCCTCCGCCTGAACCAGCGCCCGGGCCCTGAAAGCCGCCTCCACCTGAACCGCCAGCTGGGCCGTGACCCCCATCAAATGCATTTGAATTTTTAAATGCCTTCATGATCGTGCAATCTTTCCATAGGTGAGTGGCTGGCTTCTCCCGGATGTCGTGCTTTGGACAAGGTTCATTCAACAATTGTTCAAGGGTGGGACCTGACCCGCCTGACCGAGGGGGCTGTCTCCCCTTGCGCCATTGATTTCCACCCTGTGTATTAGTGTTAGCAACAAACTCATCAGCCTTACGTTTATTACCTCCCTGATTCACCGGGTTATGCTGGTGACCCTTGCCGTTGCCGTTCTTCTTTCCCTTTGTTGCCTTTTCTTCATCAGACACCGGGTCCTTGGTAGTATCAGAATCAGCATACTTGACGAGAGCCGCCATCAACGTTCCCATGTCATTACAGTCACGCTTAAGCCGCCTCAGCTTCTGCTTCAGAGGTTCAAAACGGCAATTTTTCTCCAACATCAAAACAGCTGAGCCGTCATCCATCTTATCATATGAATGTATTATCTCCTGGACCTGGCACACCCAATGGGTTGTAGATTCACAATCCTCTTGCTTGCAATTGGTCAGGTCCACAATCGACATTGGCTGCTTACACGTGTCCTTCAAGTTATGGATGAACCGTGCTTTCAAATCTGCCCATGAGCCGATAGAATTGGGTGGCAACCCCTTCAACCAAGTCCGAGCTATTCCATCCAACATCATGGTAAAATACTTGGCCATTGCAGCGTTGCTAACCTCCAATAATTCCATAGCCATCTCATAACTCTCAATCCAAGCCACCGGCTGTAGGTCAGCCGTGTAATTAGGCACCTTACGAGGCCCCTTGAAATCCTTTGGCAACCGCTCATTGCGTATGGCCGGTACCAAGCAAGGCACGCCTCCGGTTCTTGTGGCCACTCCTGCCTCAACCGAGGTTGCTGGATAAGCCGGAAAGGTTTGATGAGCCGCCTGCTCTGCCGCTATTTGAGCCGCTCGTTCCGCCTCTTGACGAATCCTCTCTTGATCCGCCAAGTTAAGGGCTCCAGCCCGCACCGGCTCATGCCTATATGGCCGGTTGTGGCGTTGAGCATTACTTGACATCTCTGCAGACTCCATGTGCCTACTGTAACTCGGGCTCCGGCTTGGGCGAGGAGTTGAATGAATCATGTCTTGACTGTAGGAGTATGCATCCTGCTGGGCCAGGACTGTCTAAAGTAGTTCTCTTACCCTTCGGGTTTCAATTGCTGCTGGCGAGTCGCCTTCCATTGGGAGAGCCGCCAAACGAGCCAACGCTGTGATGAGGTTTTCCAGAGGGTTGGAGAAATGACCCGGAGGTGTTGACACATAACGAGGAGGAGCTGTATTTATACGAGGTGGCTCCATGGCGCGTGGCTGAACTGGTGCACCGGGTGTCGTGACCCGGTTTGCCTCCGGCGGGTTGCTCCCCCCAGCCTCGGGTGTATGGAACAGGTTCCTCGGATCCAGCGTTAGAGGTAGACGTGACTAAGTTTTCTGATGCCTCCTCCTCATGACCTCGTTTGATGCATTAAGATCCACCGAGAGCCGGAAAGTTTCTGCTTGAAGCTGCTGAGCACGAGCATCCAGAGCTGCTCGTTCTGCTGCCATCCGGGTTTCTTCTGCGGCTAGATTTTCCTTAGCTTGCACCATCTCCTCCCGCACGCATGCCACTTCTACGTCCTGCTGGGTTTTATCCGCCGGCTTTACCACGGCGGTTAACAGAGTCGTCAGCCTATCCATGAGGTCCATTAGAATCTGAGCTGGGGGCGCGCGGGGTCTCCTGACCCGGCTGCTGCCGACCCGATAGCTGTTGCTGCCGCTGCGGTAGAGTTCTGCCCGGGCTGCGTCCCCGGCATGAAGACTCCGGCCCAATTCGGCAGCTCAAGGGGGTCCGGAATACTGCTGCCATCGGAACAGCCCCCGAGCATGCCGTCTTGCAGATGGTACAACGAGTCCGTCTCACCTGTTGATGATGCAGTATCAGAGCAGATGGTCATCTCCCCGCCTTCCACCGATCCTTTGGAGTATTCACCGCCGTGGATGCATCCTATGAAGGCATGTTTCATGGCAGATTGAACACGGGTGGTCCTGGCGCGCTGAGCCGTTTCGATGAGGTTGGTGTGGACGTCCGGCTCAGGGCCTGACTCGCCGATCCGGCCGATGAAGACGTGAATTCCGCCGAAGGGGACCCAGTACCCATACTCGATTGAGCCGGCTTCGGGGCCCCAGCCTTCGTCGTCGATGTAGAGCTTGCCGCGACGACTCTTGGTCATCCGGCCCACAGCGTATCCCTTGAGCCCTTTGAAGTTTCCATTCAAGAACTCAAATCCACCGTGCGCTGGCCCCACGGTGGGCGCCAACTGTCGTGGAGTTGACACGGCAGATGTCCTAGAGCAAGGACTTAGTCGTAGGGCCATCACACTAGGAAGCTTAAAGGGGTTAATCGGGACAAAGGACACGAGAGAGTTTTATACTAGTTCGGCCCCTTACGATGAAGGTAAAAGAAGTTTCGATCTCCAAGGGGCTCAACTCGCCGGCTTGGTTATCGATTTGGTTGTTTCTTGTCCTAAGCCGCCACCGGCTCGTCCCCTTATATACATGGGTTGACGCCTGGTGGCCTACAGAGTCCCGGCCGGCTCATAATCGTGTCCAGCTCGGTGACTTCCTTTACATACGGAGGTTTACAATAGCGGGCTTTAAGCCGGCCCCAGGCCTTTGGGCCTTCTATATGTTTAATAAACTATCATCTTGAATGTATATTGGGCTTCTTGTGTAACCCACCATTAGGGCTGACCCGGCCCCTCCTGGGCGGGTCATACTGGTAGTAATATCCCCAACAGTTTGGCCTACTAGATTGATCTTTCTTGCAATGTGAGAAGTGCTTAGCTTTGGGTTCAATCTTGCGGTGCTCGATCCCAGTGACAGAAAGGGAAATGACACGTATTGTATTATTGCCATAGAGGATAAAGAGATGTGGTTTATATCATATTGCATGAGTTTATCCCTCTACATCATGTCATCTTGCTTAAGGCGCTACTCTGTTCTTATGAACTTAATACTCTAGATGCATGCTGGATAGCGGTCAATGTGTGGAGTAATAGTAGTAGATGCAGGCAGGAGTCAGTCTACTTGTCGCGGACGTGATGCCTATATACATGATCATACCTAGATATTCTCATAATTATTCGCTTTTCTATCAATTGCTCGACAGTAATTTGTTCACCCACCGTAATACTTATGCTATCTTGAGAGAAGCCACTAGTGAAACCTATGGCCCCGGGTCTATTTTCCATCATACAAGTTTCCAATCTATTTTATTATGCAATCTTTACTTTCAATCTATATCATAAAATACCAAAAATACTTATCTCATTATTATCATCTCTATCAAATCTCACTCTTGCAAGTGGCCATGAAGGGATTGACAACCCCTTTATCGCATTGGTTGCGAGGTTCTTATTTGTTTGTGTAGGTACGAGGTGAGTCGCGCGTGGTCTCCTACTGGATTGATACCTTGGTTCTCAAAAACTGAGGGAAATACTTACGCTGCTTTACTGCACCACCCTTTCCTCTTCAAGGGAAAACCAACACAGTGCTCAAGAGGTAGCAATTCGTCACTCCGATTGTCGGAGAGGTATCTCTGGGCCCTCTCGGTAATGCACATCACTATAAGCCTTGCAAGCAATGCAACTAATGAGTTAGTTCCGGGATGATGCATTATGGAAACGAGTAAAGAGACTTGCCGGTAATGAGATTGAACTACATATTGAGATACCGACGATCGAAATCTCGGGCAAGTAACATACCAATGACAAAGGGAACAACGTATGTTGTTATGCGGTTTGACCGATAAAGATCTTCGTAGAATATGTAGGAGCCAATATGAACATCCAGGTTCCTCTATTGGTTATTGACTGGAGATGTGTATCGGTCATGTCTACATAGTTCTCGAAAACGTAGGGTCCGCGCGCTTAACGTTCGGTGACGATCGATAATATGAGTTTATGTGTTTTGATGTACCGAAGGTAGTTCAGAGTCCCAGATGAGATCGGGGACATGACGAGGAGCCTCGAAATGGTCAAGACGTAAAGATTGATATATTGGACGACTATATTCGGACATCGGAAAGGTTCTGAGTGATTCGGGTATTTTTCGGAGTACCGGAGAGTTACGGGAATTCGCCGGGGAGTATATGGGCCTTATTGGGCTTTAGGGGAAAGAGAGAGAGGAGGCTGCGCCCCCCCAAGGCCTAGTCTGAATTTGACTAGGGGGAGGGGCGGCGCCCCCTCCTTCCTTCTCTTCTCTTTTCCCTTTCCTTCTCTCCTACTCCTACTACATGGAAGAGGGGGAATCCTACTCCCGGTGGGAGTAGGACTCCCCAGGGCACGCCATAGGAGGGCCGGTCCTCCCCCTCCTCCACAACTTTATATACGTGGCCAGGGGGCACCCATAGACACACAAGTTGATCAGTTAATCTTTTAGCCGTGTGCGGTGCCTCCTCCACCATAATCCACCTCGGTTATATCATAGCGGTGCTTAGGCGAAGCCCTGGTCCGGTAGCATCATCATCACCGTCATCACGTTGTCGTGCTAAAGAAACTCTCCCACGAAGCTCTACTGGATCGTGAGTTCGTAGGATGTCACCGAGCTGAACGTGTGCAGATCACAGAGGTGTCGTACGTTCGGTACTAGGATCGGTCGACCGTGAAGACATACGACTACATCAATCGCGTTGTCATAACGCTTCTGCTTATGGTCTACGAGGGTACACGAACAACACTCTTCCCCACTTGTTGCTATGCATAACCATGATCTTGCGTGTGCGTAGGAATTTTTTTGAAATTACTATGTTCAGCAACACACACATCATCGGAGAGGCTATGGTGTTGATGTAGAAGCCCTCCGTGATCGATTCCCCCTCCGGCGGAGCGCCGAAAAAGGCCCCAAGATGGGATCGGTACAAAAGGTTGCGGCGGTGGAAATAGGGTTCAAGGATTGACTTGCCCGATGATTGGTGAGTCATTGAGATTAAATGGATCTTCAAGAGGAAGACGAACGCTGATAGTAGTGCTACTATCTACAAAGCTCAAATTGTCGCAAAATGTTTTCGACAAGTTCAAGGTGTTGACTACGATGAGATTTTCTCACTCGTATCGATGCTTAAAAGTCTGTCCGAATCATGTTAGCAGTTGCCGCATTTATGAAATCTGGCAAATGGATGTCAAAATTGTATTCCTTCATGGATTTCTTAAAAGAAGAGTTGTATATGATGCAACCAGAAGGATTTGTCGATCCTAAAGGTGCTAACAAAGTGTGCAAACTCCAGCGATCCATCTATGGACTGGTGCAAGCATCTCGGAATTGGAATATATACTTTGATAAAGTGATCAAAGCTTATGGTTTTATACAGACTTGCGGTGAAGCCTATATTTGCAAGAAAGTGAGTGGGAGCACTACAACATTTCTGATAAGTGTATGTGAATGACATATTGTTGATCAGAAATAATGTAGAATTTTCTGGAAGGCATAAAGGAGTGTTTGAAAGGGTTTTTTCAAAGAAAGACCTCAGTGAAGCTACTTACATATTGAGCATCAAGATCTATAGAGATAGATCAAGACGCTTGATATATTTTCAATGAGTACATACCTTGACAAGATTTTGAAGTAGTTCAAAATGGAATAGTCAAAGAAGGAGTTCTTTCCTGTGTTGCAAGGTGTGAAGTTGAGTAAAGACTCAAAAACTGACCATAGCAGAAAATAGAAAGAGAATGAAAAATGATTCCCTATGCCTCAGTCATAGTTCTATAAAGTATGCTATGTTGTTTACCAGTCCTATTCTATACCTTAGCATGATTCCGACAAGGGAGTACAATAGTGATCTAGGAGTAGATCACTGGACAGCGGTCAAAATTATCCTTAGAGGACTAAGGAAATATTTCTCAGTTATGGAGGTGATAAAAGAGTTCGTCGTAAAGAGTTACGTCGATGCAAGCTTTTACATCGATCTAGATGACTCTAAGTCTCGATCTGGATACATATTGAAAGTGGGAGCAATTAGCTAGAGTAGCTCCGTGCAGAGCATTGTAGACATAGAAATTTGCGAAATACATACGGATCTGAATGTTGCAGACCCGTAGACTAAACTTCTCTCACAAGCAAAACATGATCACTCTTTGGGTGTTAATCACATAGCGATGTGAACTAGATTATTGACTCTAGTAAACCCTTTGGGTATTAGTCACATGGAGATGTGAACTAATCACATAAAGATGTGAACAAGATTATTGACTCTAGTGCAAGTGGGAGACTGAAGGAAATATGCCCTAGAGGCAATAATAAAGTTATTATTTATTTCCTTATATCATGATAAATGTTTATTATTCATGCTAGAATTGTATTAACCGGAAACTTAGTACATGTGTGAATACATAGACAAACAGAGTGTCACTAGTATGCCTCTACTTGACTAGCTCGTTGAATCAAAGATGGTTAAGTTTCCTAGCCATAGACATGAGTTTTCATTTGATTAACGGGATCACATAAATAGAGAATGATGTGATTGACTTGACCCATTCCGTTAGCTTAGCACGATGAACGTTTAGTTTGTTGCTACTGCTTTCTTCATGACTTCTACATGTTCCTCTGACTATGAAATTATGCAACTCCCAAATACCGGAGGAACACTTTGTGTGCTACCAAACATCACAACATAATTGGGTGATTATAAAGGTGCTCTAGTGGTGTCTCTGATGGTACTTGTTGAGTTGGCATAGATCGAGATTAGGATTTGTCACTCCGATTGTCGGAGAGGTATCTCTGGGCCCTCTCGGTAATGCACATCACTATAAGCCTTGCAAGCAATGGAACTAATGAGTTAGTTATGGGATGATGCATTACGGAAATGAGTAAAGAGACTTTCCGGTAACGAGATTGAACTAGGTACTGAGATACCGACGATCAAAATCTCGGGCAAGTAACGTACCGATGACAAAGGGAACAACGTATGTTGTTATGCGGTTTGACCGATAAAGATCTTCATAGAATATGTAGGAGCCAATGTGAACATCCATGTTCCGCTATTGGTTATTGACCGAAGACGTGTCTCAGTCATGTCTACATAGTTCTCGAACCCGTAGGGTCCGCACGCTTAACGTTCGGTGACAATCGGTAATATGAGTTTATGTGTTTTGATGTACCGAAGGTAGTTCGGAGTCCCAGATGAGATCGGGGACATGACGAGGAGTCTCGAAATGGTCGAGATGTAAAGATTGATATATTGGACGACTATATTCGTACATCGGAAAGGTTCCGAGTGATTCGGGTATTTTTCAGAGTACCGGAGAGTTGCAGGAATTCGCCGGGGAGTATATTGGGCCTTATTGGGCTTTAGGGGAAAGAGAGAGAGGAGGCTGCGCGCCCCCCAAGGCCTAGTCTGAATTTGACTAGGGGGAGGGGCGGCGCCCCCTCCTTCCTTCTCTTCTCTTTTCCCTTTCCTTCTCTCCTACTCCTACTACATGGAAGGGAGGGAATCCTACTCCTGGTGGGAGTACGACTCCCCAGGGCGCGCCATAGGAGGGCCGGCCCTCCCCGTCCTCCACTCCTTTATATACGTGGCCAGGGGGCACCCCATAGGCACACAAGTTGATCAATTAATCTTTTAGCCGTGTGCGGTGCCCCCCTTCACCATAATCCACCTCGGTTATATCGTAGCGGTGCTTAGGCGAAGCCCTGTTCCGGTAGCATCATCATCACCGTCATCACGCTATCGTGCTAAAGAAACTCTCCCATGAAGCTCTAATGCATCGTGACTTCGCGGGACGTCACCGAGCTGAACGTGTGCAGGTCGCAGGGGTGTCGTACGTTCGGTACTAGGATCAGTCGATCGTGAAGACGTACGACTACAACAACCGCGTTGTCATAACGCTTCCGCTTACGGTCTACGAGGGTACGTGGACAACACTCTTCCCCTCTCATTGCTATGCATCACCATGATCTTGCATGTGCGTAGGAATTTTTTTGAAATTAATACGTTCCCCAACACACACATCATCGGAGAGGCTATGGTGTTGATGTAGAAGCCCTCCGTGATCGATTCCCCCTCTGGCGGAGTGATGACCCACAAGTATAGGGGATCTTTCGTAGTCCTTTCGATAAGTAAGAGTGGCGAACCCAACGAGGAGCAAAAGGAAATGATAAGCGGTTTTCAGCAAGGTATTCTCTGCAAGCACTGAAATAATAGGTAACAGATAGTTTTGTGATAGGATAATTTGTAACGAGTAACAAGTAACAAAAGTAAATAAAGTGCAGCAAGGTGGACCAATCCTTTTTGTAGCAAAGGACAGGCCTGGACAAACTCTTATATGATGTAAAGCGCTCCCGAGGACACATGAGAATATCTTTAAGCTAGGTTTCATCACGTTCATATGATTCGCGTTCGGTACTTTGATAATTTGGTATGTGGGTGAACTGGTGCTTGGGTACTTCCCTTACTTGGACAAGTATCCCACTTATGATTAACCTCTATTGCAAGTATCCGCAACTACAACAAAAGTATTAAGGTAAACCTAACCATAGCATGAAACATATGGATCCAAATCAGCCCCTTACGAAGCAACGCATAAACTAGGGTTTAAGCTTCTGTCACTCTAGCAACCCATCATCTACTTATTACTTCCCAATGCCTTCCTCTAGGCCCAAATAATGGTGAAGTGTCATGTAGACGTTCACATAACACCACTATAGGAAAGACAACAAACATCTCATCAAAATATCGAATGAATACCAAATTCACATGACTACTAATAGCAAGACTTCTCCCATGTCCTCAGGAACAAACGTAACTACTCACAAAGCATATTCATGTTCATAATCAGAGGGGTATTAATATGCATATAGGATCTGAACATATGATCTTCCACTAAATAAACCAACTAGCATCAACTACAAGGAGTAATTAACACTACTAGCAACCCATAGGTACCAATCCCGGACTTGGAGACAAGAATTGGATATAAGAGATGAACTAGGGTTTTGAGAGGGGATGGTGCTGGTGAAGATGTTGATGGAGATTGCCCTCTCCCTATGAGAGGAGCGTTGGTGATGACGATGCCGATGATTTCCCCCTCCCGGAGGGAAGTTTCCCCGACAGAACAGCTCCGCCAGAGCCCTAGATTGGTTCCGCCAAGGTTCCGCCTCGTGGCGGCGGAGTCTCGTCCAGGAAGATGGCTTATGATTTTTTTTCTCATCAAAAGACGCCATATAGCAGAAGATGGCCATCGGAGGGCCACCAGGGGGCCCATGAGGTAGGGGGGCGCGCCCAGGGGGTAGGGCGCGCCCCAACCCTCGTGGGCAGGGTGTGGCCCCCTGGTGAACTTCTTGCGCTCAGTATTTATTATATATTCTGAAATTGACTTCCGTGAAGTTTCAGGACTTTTGGAGCTGTGCATAATAGTTCTCTAATATTTGCTCCTTTTCCAGCCCAGAATCCCAGCTGCCGGCATTCTCCCTCTTTATGTAAACCTTGTAAAATAAGAGAGAATAGGCATAAGTATTGTGACATAATGTGTAATAACAGCCCATAATGCAATAAATATCGATATAAAAGCATGATGCAAAATGGACGTATCAACTCCCCCAAGCTTAGACCTCGCTTGTCCTCAAGCGAAAGCCGAAATCGAAAAACATGTCCACATGTTTAGAGATAGAGGTGTCGATAAAAATAAAATACGGACATGAGGGCATCATGATCATTCTTAGAACAACAACTTATATAATTCTTGTCATATGATCTCGTATGCTAGAGTAACAATTCAATCACAATTTCAAGTATGAATCATAAACTTCATTGAAAACTAACAAACTATAATCTCAGTCATTGGAGCAATTGCAATTTATCATAACATAGGAAAGAGTCAATATAAGAGCTTTTCAGCAAGTCCACATACTCAACTATCATATAGTCTTTCACAATTGCTAACACTCACACAATACTTATGGGTATGGAGTTTTAGTCGGACACAGAGAAAGATAGGGGCTTATAGTTTTGCCTCCCAACGTTTTACCTCAAGGGTAATGTCAACAATAATAGTTCATGAAAACTCACATCCAATTAGCCATATATACCAGGATCTTTCCAACATGTTGTGCTTGCCAAAAGATAAAATGTAAAAAGGAAGGGTGAAGATCACCATGACTCTTATGTAAGGTAGAAGATGAAAGTAAAAGATAGGCCCTTCGCAGAGGGAAGCAGAGGTTGTCATGCACTTTTATGGTTGGATACACAAAATCTTAATGCGAAAGAACATCACTTTATATTGCCACTTGTGATATGGACCTTTATTATGCAGTCCGTCGCTTTTATTTCTTCCATATCACACGATCGTATAAAGCTTATTTTCTCCCACACTAATAAGTCATACATATTTAGAGAGCAATTTTTATTGCTTGCACCGATGACAACTTACTTGGAGGATCTTACTCAATCCATAGGTAGGTATGGTGGACTCTCATGGCAAAACTGGTTTAAGGGTGTTTGGAAGCACAAGTAGTATCTCTACTTGGTGCAAAGAATTTGGCTAGCATGAGGGGGAAAGGCAAGCTCAATCATGTTGGATGATCCATGACAATATAATTTATCTTAGATGTAAGGAAACATAACCCATTGTGTTTTCTTCCTTGTCCAACGTCAACTCTTTAGCATGTCATACTTTAATGAGTGCTCACAATCATAAAAGATGTCCAAGATAGTATATTTATATGTGAAGACCTCTCTTTCTGTATTACTTCCTATTAATTGCAACGATGACCAAAACTATGTTTGTCAACTCTCAACAACTTTTATTCATCATACTTTTTCTATGTGAGCTCATTACTCTCCATAAGATCCATATGATATCTTTGTTCCTTTTTATTCTTTCTCTTTTATTTTATTCACTCAAGATCATGGCAAAATAATCAAGCCCTTGACTCAACACTAATCTTTATTATATATAGCTCACGGACTCGATTACATAGAAGGATCATAAAGCAAAACTCACAACTAGATCATACTAAAAAGCTTTTATGCTACTAGATCAAGATATTATCAAAAGGATCGAACTAAGAAAAACGGTAAAGATAAAAGTGATGGTGATATGATACCGGGGCACTCCCCCAAGCTTGGCAGTTGCCAAGGGGAGTGCCCATACCCATGTGATTATGTCTCTCTTTTGGGGGATGGTGATGTGATATTCTTGGCGATGATGCCCCTCGGGATACGATTCTCCTCCTCGAGCTTATTGACTTGCTGCTTGAGGTCCATTATTTCCTTTCGAAGTTTTCCTGTAACAGCCAAAGCTCCCTGCACCCAAGGGTGTTGCATAGCTGCGAGAGAACAAGTGACACTCTTTTTCATATTCTCATAAGAAAGAAATCTAACATTGGAAGGGATAACCGAGTTTGGAATAGCCGAGCTCTGCAGTTCCCCCATTGTGAATCCAGCTCGGAAGCAGGAAGTGACTTCTTGATCCTCCTCCATGGCATCTATCCTTTTCAAATCAGCCTCCATCTCTTCCTCCGTTGATGGCCCAAAGTGGTCAACATTGTTGTTTGTCATTGATCTCGGTGTCGGATGAGACACCCGGCTCTCCTCGACTGACTCTTGCGAATACATCTTGCTCTAATCTGCAGCAGCAACAACTCGAAACACAAACAGAGGATAATTGCGTGATACAGGAGTCAAAACCTTCGGGAGGTTATATAATGAATTTTTACTGACCAAAATACATACCATGCAAGAAAACGGAGTCCGGAAAGCGCGCGAGGTGCCCACGAGGTAGGGAGGCGCGCCCAGGGGGGTAGGGCGTGCCCTCCACCCTCGTGGAGCCCTCGTGTCCTTCCCGGACTGCTTCTTATTTTTCTATTTTTCTAAATATTCCAAAACGAAAGAAAATTGCCTTTAAAACTGTTTTGGAGTCGGTTTACTTACCGTACCACATACCTATTCCTTTTCGGAGTCTGAAACGTTCCGGAAAGTGTCCCTTATGTATTCCTCCGGAGTTATGGTTTCAATAACATTGGTTTCAACATTTATGGGATTACCTGAGATATAATGTTTAATTCTTTGACCGTTCACCACCTTCGGATTTGTGCCTTCGAAGTTGTTGATTTTTATGGCACCGGAACGATAGACCTCCTCGATAACGTAAGGACCTTCCCATTTAGAGAGAAGTTTTCCTGCAAAAAATTTTAAACGAGAGTTGTATAGCAATACATAATCACCTACACTAAACTCACGCTTTTGTATTCTTTTGTCATGCCATCTTTTAACTTTTTCTTTAAACAACTTGGCATTCTTGTAGGCTTGGGTTCTCCATTCATCAAGTGAGCTAATGTGAAATAACCTCTTCTCACCGGCAAGTTTGAAATCATAATTGAGCTCTTTAATAGCCCAATAAGCCTTATGTTCTAGTTCGAGAGGTAAGTGACATGCTTTTCCATAAACCATTTTATACGGAGACATACCCATAGGATTTTTATATGCAGTTCTATAGGCCCATAATGCATCATCAAGTTTCTTGGACCAATTCTTTCTAGATCTATTAACAGTCTTTTGCAAAATTAATTTGAGTTCTCTATTTCTCAATTCTACTTGACCACTGGACTGTGGGTGATAAGGAGATGCAATTCTATGATTAACATCATATTTAGCAAGCATTTTATGGAAAGCAGCATGAATAAAATGTGAACCACCATCAGTCATTAAATATCTAGGGACTCCAAACCTTGGAAAAATAACTTCTTTAAGCATCTTAATAGAGGTGTTATGATCAGCACTACTAGTTGGAATAGCTTCTACCCACTTAGTAACGTAATCAATAGCAACTAAAATATGTGTATATCCATTAGAGGAAGGAAAAGGTCCCATATAATCAAAGCCCCAAACATAAAATGGTTCAATAACAAGTGAATAATTCATAGGCATTTCTTGACGTATACTAATATTACCAATTCTTTGACATTCATCACAAGACAAGACAAACTTACGGGCATCCTTGAAGAGAGTAGGCCAATAAAAACCGGATTGCAATACCTTGTGTGCAGTTCTATCTCCAGCATGGTGTCCTCCGTAAGCCTCGGAGTGACACTTGCGTAGGACATGTTCCTGTTCATGCTCAGGTACACAACGTCTAATAACACCATCCACTCCTTCTTTATAAAGATGTGGGTCATCCCAAAAGTAATGTCTCAAATCATAGAAGAACTTTTTCTTTTGCTGGTATGTAAAGCTAGGTGGTATAAATTTAGCAACGATGTAATTAGCATAATCAGCATACCATGGAGCAGTATGAGAAGCATTTATGACATTTAATTGTTCATCAGGAAAGCTATCATCAATAGGTAGTGGGTCATCAAGAACATTTTCTAACCTAGACAAGTTGTCTGCAACGGGGTTCTCAGCTCCCTTTCTATCAATACTATGCAAATCAAATTCTTGTAGCAAGAGAACCCATCTAATAAGTCTAGGTTTAGCATCTTTCTTTTCCATAAGGTATTTAATAGCACCATGATCCGTGTGAATAGTTACTTTAGAATCAACAATATATGGTCTAAACTTATCACAAGCAAATACAACTGCTAAGAATTCTTTTTCAGTAGTAGCATAATTTCTTTGAGCATTGTCTAGAGTTTTACTAGCATATTGAATAACATTTAATTTCTTATCAACTCTTTGACCTAGAACAGCACCTACATCATAATCACTAGCATCACACATAATTTCAAAAGGTATATCTTAAGTATTAACATTTAATTTCTTATCAGCAAGGGGATCTATCATAGTCCTTTCGATAAGTAAGAGTGTCGAACCCAACAAGGAGCAGAAGGAAATGATAAGCGGTTTTCAGCAAGGTATTCTCTGCAAGCACTGAAATAATAGGTAACAGATAGTTTTGTGATAGGATAATTTATAACGAGTAACAAGTAACAAAAGTAAATAAAGTGCAGCAAGGTGGCCCAATCATTTTTGTAGCAAAGGACAAGCCTGGACAAACTCTTATATGATGTAAAGCGCTCCCGAGGACACATGGGAATATCGTCAAGCTAGGTTTCATCACGTTCATATGATTCACGTTCGGTACTTTGATAATTTGGTATGTGGGTGAACCGGTGCTTGGGTACTGCCCTTACTTGGACAAGTATCCCAATTCAAGACAAGATTAGTTTCTTCACATCTATTGCAAGCATCCGCAACTACAACAAAAGTATTAAGGTAAACCTAACCATAGCATGAAACATATGGATCCAAATCAGCCCCTTACGAAGCAACGCATAAACTAGGGTTTAAGCTTCTGTCACTCTAGCAACCCATCATATACTTATTACTTCCCAATGCCTTCCTCTAGGCCCAAATAATGGTGAAGTGTCATGTACTCGACGTTCACATAACACCACTAGAGGAAAGACAACATACATCTCATCAAAATATCGAACGATTACCAAATTCACATGACTACTAATAGCAAGACTTCTCCCATGTCCTCGGGAACAAACGTAACTACTCACAAAGCATATTCATGTTCATAATCAGAGGGGTATTAATATGCATATAGGATCTGAACATATGATCTTCCACCAAATAAACCAACTAGCATTAACTACAAGGAGTAATTAACACTACTAGCAACCCACATGTACCAATCCCGGACTTGGAGACAAGAATTGGATACAAGAGATGAACTAGGGCTTTGAGAGGAGATGGTGCTGGTGAAGATGTTGATGGAGATTGCCCTCTCCCGATGAGAGGAGCATTGGTGATGACGATGGCGGTGATTTCCCCCTCCCGAAGGGAAGTTTCCTCGGCAGAACAGCTCCGCCAGAGCCCTAGATTGGTTCCGCCAAGGTTCCGCCTCGTGGCGGCGGAGTCTCGTCCGGGAAGATGGCTTATGATTTTTTTTCTCATTGAAAGACTCCATATAGAAGAAGATGGCCATCGGAGGGCCACCAGGGGGCCCACGAGGTAGGGGCGCGCCCCCCACCCTCGTGGGCAGGGTGTGGCCCCCCTGGTGAACTTCTTGCGCTCAGTATTTATTATATATTCTGAAATTGACTTCCGTGAAGTTTCAGGACTTTTGGAGCTGTGCAGAATAGTTCTCTAATATTTGCTCCTTTTCCAGCCCAGAATCCCAGCTGCCGGCATTCTCCCTCTTTATGTAAACCTTGTAAAATAAGAGAGAATAGGCATAAGTATTGTGACATAATGTGTAATAACAGCCCATAATGCAATAAATATCAATATAAAAGCATGATGCAAAATGGACGTATCACGGAGCACCGGAAAAGGCCCCAAGATGGGATCGGTACAGAAGGTTGCGGCGGTGGAAATAGGGTTTCGTGGTGCTCCTGGATGTTTTCGGGGAATATGAGTATATAAAGGCGCACGAAGTAGGTCAGCGGAGCCACGAGGGGCCCACGAGGGTGGGGGCGCGCCTACCCCCTGGGCGCGCTCTCCTACCTCATGGACGCCTCTTTGCTTCCTTGACGTCCACTCCAAGTCTCCTGGATTGCATTTGTTCCAAAAATAACTCTCTCGAAGGTTTCATTCCGTTTGGATTCCGTTTGATATTCCTTTTCTGTGAAACACTGAAATAGGCAACAAAACAACAATTTGCACTAGGCCTTTGGTTAGTAGGTTATTCCCAAAAATAATATAAAAAGGTATATTAAAGCCCATTAAACATCCAAAACAGATAATATAATAGCATGAAACAACCAAAAATTATAGATACGTTGGAGACGTATCAAGCATCCCCAAGCTTAATTCCTGCTCGTCCTCGAGTAGGTAAATGATAAGAACAGAATTTTTGATGTGGAATGCTACCTAGCATAATTCTCAATGTAATTTTCTTTATTATGGTATGAATGTTCAGATCTGAAAGATTCAATACAAAAGTTTAATATTGACATAAAAATAATAATACTTCAAGCATACTAACAAAGCAATCATGTCTTCTCAAAATAACATGGCCAAAGAAAGTTATCCCTACAAAATCATATAGTCTGGCTATGCTCTATCTTCATCACACATAGTATTTAATCGTGCACAACCCAGATGACAAGCCAAGCAATTGTTTCATACTTTTGATGTTCTCAAACCTTTTCAATCTTCACGCAATATATGAGCGTGAGCCATGGACATAGCACTATATGTGGAATAGAATGGTGGTTGTGGAGAAGACAAAAAAGGAGAAGATAGTCTCACATCAACTAGGCTTATCAACGGGCTATGGAGATGCCCATCAATAGGTATCAATGTGAGTGAGTAGGGATTGCCATGCAACGGATGCACTAGAGCTATAAGTGTATGAAAGCTCAAAAAACTAAGTGGGTGTGCATCCAACTCGTTTGCTCACGAAGACCTGGAGCATTTTGAGGGAGCACATCATTGGAATATACAAGCCAAGTTCTATAATGTAAAATTCCCACTAGTATATGAAAGTGACAACATAGGAGACTCTCTATCATGAAGATCATGGTGCTACTTTAAAGCACAAGTGTGGTAAAAGGATAGTAACATTGTCCCTTCTCTCTTTTTCTCTCATTTATCTTTTTTCTTTTTTATTTGGGCCTTTTTTATGACCTCTTTTTTTTCTCCTGTTTTTTTTAGTTTTTCGTCCGGAGTCTCATCCCGACTTGTGGGGGAATCATAGTCTCCATCATCCTTTCCTCACTTGGGACAATGCTCTAATAACGATGATCATCACACTTTTATTTACTTACAACTCAAAAAATTACAAATCGATACTAGAACAAAATATGACTCTATGTGAATACCTCCCGCGGTTTACCGGGATATGCAATGAATCAAGAGTGACATGTATGAAAGAGTTATAAAGGTGGCTTTGCCAAAAATACGATGTCAACTACATGATCATGCAAAGCAATATGAAAATGATGAAACATGTCATAACAAACGGAACGGTGGTAAGTTGCATGGCAATATATCTCGGAATGGCTATGCAAATGCCATAATAGGTAGGTATGGTGGCTGTTTTGAGGAAGGCATATGGTGGGTGTATGATACTGGCGAAAGGTGCGTGGTATTAGAGTGGCTAGCAATGGTGGAAGGGTGAGAGTGCGTATAATCCATGGACTCAACATTAGTAATAAAGAACTCACATACTTATTGCAAAAATATATTAGTTATCGAAACAAAGTAATACGCGCATGCTCCTAGGGGGATAGATTGGTAGGAAAAGACCATCGCTCGTCCCCGACCGCCACTCATAAGGAAGACAATCAATAAATAAATCATGCTCCGACTTCATCACATAACGGTTCACCATACGTGCATGCTACGGGAATCACAAACTTTAACACAAGTATCTCTCAAATTCACAACTAGTAAACTAGCATGACTCTAATATCACGATCTTCATATCTCAAAACAATCATCAAGTATCCAACTTCTCATAATATTGAATGCACTTTTATGGAAGTTTTTATTATACCCATCTTGGATGCCTATCATATTAGGACTAATTTTATAGCCAAAGCAAATTACCATGCTGTTCTATAAGACTCTCAAAATGATATAAGTGAAGCATGAGAGAACAATAATTTCTATAAAATAAAATCACCATCATGCTCTAAAAAGATATAAGTGAAGCACTAGAGCAAAATTATCTAGCTCAAAAGATATACGTGAAGCACATAGGATATTCCAATGAATTCTGAATCATGTGTGTCTCTTCAAAAGGTGTGTACAGCAAGGACGATTATGGTAAACTAAAAAGAAAAGACTCAAATCATACAAGATGCTCCAAGCAAAACACATATCATGTGGTGAATAAAAATATAGCCTCAAGTAAAGTTACCAATGGACGAAGACGAAAGAGGGGGTGCCTTTCGGGGCATCCCCAATATTAGGCTTTTGGTTGTCCTTGAATTTTACCTTGGGGTGCCTTGGGCATCCCCAAGCTTAGGCTCTTTCCACTCCTTATTCCCAAATCCATCAAATCTTTAAGCAAAACTCGAAAACTTCACAACACAAAACTCAACAGAAAATCTCATGAGCTCTGTTAGTATAAGAAAACAAACCACCACTTCAAGGTACTGTAATGAACTCATCATTTATTTATATTGGTGTTAAACCTACTGTATTAAAACTTCTCTATGGTTCATACCCCCCCGATACTAGCCATAGATCCATCAAAATAAGCAAACAACACACGAAAAACAGAATCTGTCAAAAACAGAACAGTCTGTAGTAATCTGTAGGTTTCGAATACTTATGTAACCCCAAAATTTTTGAAATAAATTGGTGGACGTGAGGAATTTGTCTATTAATCATCTGAAGAAATAATCAACCTAATCGCACTCTCCAGTAAAAAATGTCAGCAAATCTCGTGAGCGCTAAAGTTTCTGTTTTTACAGCAAGATCCCAAAGACTTCCCCCAAGTCTTACCAAAGGTTCTACTTGGCACAAACACTAATTAAAACATGAAAAACACAATCATAACAGAGGATAGATGATTTATTTATTACTAAACAGGAACAAAAAACAAGAAACAAAAATAAAATTGGGTTGCCTCCCAACAAGCGCTATCGTTTAACGCCCCTAGCTAGGCATAAAAATAAGAATAGATCTAGGTATTGTCATCTTTGGTATGCAATCCATAAGTGGCTCTCATAATAGATTCATAAGTTAATTTAATTTTATTCCTAGGAAAGTGTTCCATGCCTTTCCTTAACGGAAATTGGAATCTAATATTTCCTTCTTTCATATCAATAAGTGCACCAATCTTTCTAAGGAAAGGTCTACCAAGAATAATAGGATATGTAGGATTGCAATCTATATCAAGAACAATGAAATCTACGGGCACATAATTCCTATTTACAACAATAAGAACATCATTAATCCTTCCCATAGGTTTCTTAATGGTGGAATCCGCAAGATGCAAATTTAAAGAACAATCATCAAATTCACGGAAACATAACACATCACACAAAGTTTTTGGAATCGTGGAAACACTAGCACCCAAATCACATAAAGAATAGCATTCATGATCTCTAATTTTAATTTTTAATAGTAGGTTCCCACTCATCATATAGTTTTTTAGGGATATAAACTTCTAATTCAAGCTTTTCTTCATAGGATTGCATTAAGGCATCAACGATATGTTTGGTAAAAGCTTTATTTTGATCTTAAGCATGAGGAGAATTTAGCACGGATTGCAACAAGGAAATACAATCTCAAAGAGAAATTATCATAATTAAATTCCTTGAAATCCAAAATAATGGGTTCATTGCTATGTAAAGTTTTGACCTCTTCAATCCCACTTTTACCAATTTTTGCATCAGGATCTAAAAACTCCGAATCATTGGGACGCCTTTTAACTAAAGTTGGCTCATCTCTAGTCCCATCATTATCAAGATTCATATTGCAAAACAAAGACTTAATAGGAGACACATCAATCACTTTTAGATCTTCATCCTTATTATCATGAAAACTAGAAGAACACGCATTTATAAAGCAATCTTTTTTAGCACGCATCCTAGCGATTCTTTCTTTGCACTCGTCAATGGAAATTCTCATAGATTTGAGAGACTCATTGATATCATGCTTAGTGGAATAGATCTAAGTTTCAAAGAATCAACATCAAGAGAAACTCTATCCACGTTCCTAGCCAACTCATCAATCTTAGGCAATTTTTCTTCAAGCAAAGCATTGAAATTCTTTTGCGAAATCATAAATTCTTTAACACTAGTCTCAAAATCAGAGGGCATCTTATTAAAATTTCCATAAGAGTTGTTGTAGGAATTACCATAATTATTAGAGGAATTACTAGGAAACGGCTTAGGATTAAAGTTTCCTCTATACGCGTTGTTACCAAAATTGTTCCTACCAACAAAATTCACATCCATAGATTCATTATTATTCTCAATCAAAGTAGACAAAGGCATATTATTAGATCAGAAGAAACACTCTTATTAGCAAACAATTTCATAAGTTCATCCATCTTTCCACTCAAAACATTAATCTCTTCTATCGCATGAACCTTTTTACTAGTAGATCTTTCAGTGTGCCATTGAGAATAATTAACCATAATATTATCTAGGAGTTTAGTAGCTTCTCCTAAAGTGATTTCCATAAAAGTGCCTCCCGTGGCTGAATCTAAAAGATTTCTAGAAGCAAAATTCAGTCCAGCATAATTTTTTTGTATAATCATCCATAAGTTTAATCCATGAGTAGGGCAATTACGTATCATTAATTTCATCCTATCCCAAGATTGTGCAACATGCTCATGATCAAGTTTCTTAAAATTTATAATATCGTTTTTAAGAGAGATGATCTTAGTGGGAGGAAAATACTTAGAGATAAAAGCATCTTTGCACTTATTCCATGAATCAATACTATTTTTAGGCAAAGAAGAGAACCAAGTTTTAATACGATCTCTAAGCTAAAACAGAAATAGCTTCAATTTAACAATATCATTATCCACATCTGTCTTCTTTTGCATATCACATAAATCGACAAAGCTGTTTAGATGGGTAGCGGCATCTTCACTAGGAAGGCCATAAAACGGATCTTTCATGACAAGATACAGCAAAGCAGTATTAATTTCACAAGATTCAGCATCGGTAAGAGGAGCAATCGGAGTGCTAATAAAATCATTATTGTTGGTATCGGAAAAGTCACACAATTTAGTATTATCCTGAGCCATCGTGACAAACAATCCAACACACAAGCACACAAGAAGCAAGCAAAAAGAGGCGAACGGAAAAGAGGGCGAATAAAACAGCAACGGTGAAGTGGGGGAGAGGAAAACGAGAGACAAATGGCAAATAATGTAATGCGAGGGATAAGAGTTTGTGATGGGTACTTGGTATGTCTTGACTTGTACGTAGATCTCCCTGGCAATGGCGCGAGAAATCTTTCTTGCTACCTCTTGAGCATGCGTTGGTTTTCCCTTGAAGAGGAAATGGTGATGCAGCAAAGTAGCGTAAGTATTTCCCTCAGTTTTTGAGAACCAAGGTATCAATCCAGTAGGAGGTTACACGCCAGTCGCCTAGTACCTGCACAAACAAACAAGAACCTCGCAACCAATGCGATAAAGGGGTTGTCAATCCCTTCACAGTCACATACGAAAGTGAGATCTGATAGAGATAATAAGATAAATATTTTTGGTATTTTTATGATATAGATTGGAAAGTAAAGATTGCAAACTAAACGACGCCAAAAAGAGTTAGTTGACGGGAGATTAATATGATGAAAAATAGGCCCGGGGGCCATAGGTTTCACTAGTGGCTTCTCTCAAGATAGCAAATTCTACAGTGGGTGAACAAATTACTGTCGAGCAATTGATAGAAAAACGCATAGTTATGGCATCACGTCCATGACAAGTAGACCGAAACGATTCTGCATCTACTACTATTACTCCACACATCGACCGCTATCCAGCATGCATCTAGCATATTAAGTTCATAAGAACAAAGTAACGCATTAGGCAAGATGACATGATGTAGAGGGATAAACTCAAGCAAATATGATATAAACCCCATCTTTTTATCCTCGATGGCAACAATACAATACGTGCCTTGTTGCCCCTACTGTCACTGGGAAAGGACACCGCAAGATTGAACCCAAAGCTAAGCACTTCTCCCATTGCAAAAAAGATCAATCTAGTAGGACAAACCAAACTGATAATTCGAAGAGACTTGCAAAGATATTAAATCATGCATAAAAGACTTCAGATAAGAATCAAATATTGTTCATAGATAATCTTGATCATAAACCCACAATTCATCGGATCTCAACAAACACACCGCAAAAAGAATTACACCGAATAGATCTCCAAGAGAATCGAGGAGAAATTTGTATTGAGATCCAAAGAGAGAGAAGAAGCCATCTAGCTAATAACTATGGACCCAGAGGTCTGTGGTAAACTACTCACACATCATCGGAGAGGCTATGGTGTTGATGTAGAAGCCCTCCGTGATCGATTCCCCCTCCAGCGGAGCACCGGAAAAGGCCCCAAGATGGGATCTCACGGGTATAGAAAGTTGCGGCGGTGGAAATAGGGTTTCGTGGTGCTCCTGGATGTTTTCGGGGTATATGAGTATATATAGGCGAAAGAAGTAGGTCAGCGGAGCCACAAGGGGCCCATGAGGGTGGGGGCGTGCCTACCCCCTGGGCGCGATCTCCTACCTCGTGGCCACCTCATTGCTTCCTTGACATCCACTCCAAGTCTCCTGGATTGCGTTTGTTCCAAAAATAACTCTCCCGAAGGTTTCATTCCGTTTGATATTCCTTTTCTGCGAAACACTGAAATAGGCAAAAAAACAGCAATTTGCACTCGGCCTTTAGTTAGTAGGTTAGTCCCAAAAATAATATGAAAAGGTATATTAAAGCCCATTAAACATCCAAAACAGATAATATAATAGCATGGAACAATCAAAAATTAAAGATATGTTGGAGACGTATCAGTCGCCTACCACCCACGTCACCAAGCCGCCCCGCCGCCAAGGAGCCACACCGCCACCTCACCCGCCGCCGGCCATCGCCACCGGACAGCTGCCAAACCAAGCAACACTGCTGTTGGGGAACGTAGCAGAATTTTAAAATTTTCTACGCATCACCAAGATCAATCTATGGAGTCATCTAGCAACGAGGGAGAGAGGAGTGCATCTACATACCCTTGTAGATCACGAGCGGAAGCGTTCAAGAGAACGAGGTTGATGGAGTCGTACTCGTCGTGATCCAAATCACCGAAGATCCTAGCGCCGAACGGACGGCACCTCCACGTTCAACACACGTACGGAGCGAGGACGTCTCCCGTGCCTTGATCCAGCAAGGAGGAGGGAGAGGTTGAGGAAGAGGGCTCCAACAGCAGCATGACGGCGTGGTGGTGGTGAAGCTGCAGTACTCCGGCAGGGCTTCACCAAGCTCTTACGGAGGAGGAGAGGTGTTGGGGAGGGGAGGGGCTGCGCCTTGGATGTTGTATGCAGCCCTCCCCTTGCCCCTCTATTTATAGGGGAAGGAGGAAGGAGGCCGGCCCCCTCTAGATGAAATCTAGAGGGGGGGCGGCGGCCAAGGGGAGGGGGCTTGCCCCCCAAGCAAGGGGGCGCCCCCTTTAGGGTTTCCCCCCAACCCTAGGCGCATGGGCCCAAGGGGGGATGCGGCCAGCCCATGTAGGGCTGGTTCCCTTTCCTCTACAGCCTATTAGGTCCTCCGAGAGAGGTGGCCCCTCCCGGTGGACCCCCGGAACCCCTTCGGTGGCCCCGGTACAATACCGATACGCCGCCGAACCTTTCCGGTGACCGTATGACAACTTCCTACATATAAATCTTCACCTCCTGACCATTCCGGAACTCCTCGTGACGTCCGGGATCTCATCCGGGACTCCGAACAACATTCGGTAATCACATACAAGTCTTCCTAACAACCCTAGCGTCACCCAACCTTAAGTGTGTAGACCCTATGGGTTCGGGAGACATACAGACATGACCGAGACAACTCTCCGGTCAATAACCAACAGCGGGATCTGGATACCCATGTTGGCTCCCACATGCTCCATGATGATCTCATCGGATGAACCACGATGTCGAGGATTCAATCAATCCGTATACAATTCCCTTTGTCAATCGGTACGTTACTTGCCCGAGACTCGATCGTCGGTATCCCAATACCTTGTTCAGTCTCGTTACCGGCAAGTGACTTTACTCGTACCATAATGCATGATCCTGTGATCAAGCACTTGATCACATTGAGCTCATTATGATGATGCATTACCGAGTGGGCCCAGAGATACCTCTCCGTCATACGGAGTGACAAATCCCAGTCTCGATTCATGCCAACCCAACAGACACTTTCAGAGATACATGTAATGTACCTTTATAGTCACCCAGTTACGTTGTGACGTTTGGCACACCCAAGGCACTCCTATGGTATCTGGGAGTTGCACAATCTCATGGTCTAAGGAAATGATACTTGACATTCAGAAAAGCTACAGCAAACGAACTACATGATCTTTGAGCTATGCTTAGGATTGGGTCTTGTCCATCACATCATTCTCCTAATGATGTGATCCCGTCATCAATGACATCCAATGTCCATAGTCAGCAAACCATGACTATCTTTTGATCAACGAGCTAGTCAACTAGAGGCTCACTAGGGACGTGTTGTGGTCTATGTATTCACACATGTATTACGATTTCCGGATAACACTATTATAGCATGAACAATAGACAATTATCATGAACAAAGAAATATAATAATAACCATTTTATTATTGCCTCTAGGGCATATTTCCAACAGTCTCCCACTTGCACTAGAGTCAATATTCTAGTTACATTGTGATGAATCGAACACCCATGCAGTTCTGGTGTTGATCATGTTTTGCTCTAGGGAGAGGTTTAGTCAACGGATCTGCCACATTCAGGTTTGTATGTACTTTCCAAATCTCTATGTCTCCATTTTGAACACTTTCACGAATGGAGTTGAAGCGAAGCTTGATATGCCTAGTCTTCCTGTGAAACCTGGGCTCCTTGGCAAGGGCAATAGCTCCAGTGTTGTCACAGAAGAGAGTCATCGGGCCCGACGCATTGGGTATGACTCCTAGGTCAGTAATGAACTCCTTCACCCAGACTGCTTCTTGTGCTGCCTCCGAGGCTGCCATGTACTCTGCTTCACATGTAGATCCCGCCACAACGCTTTGCTTGCAACTGCACCAGCTTACTGCCCCACCATTCAAAATATACACGTATCCGGTTTGTGACTTAGAGTCATCCAGATCTGTGTCGAAGCTAGCATCGATGTAACCCTTTACGACGAACTCTTCGTCACCTCCATAAACGAGAAACATTTCCTTAGTCCTTTTTAGGTACTTCAGGATATTCTTGACCGTTTTCCAGTGTTCCATGCCGGGATTACTTTGGTACCTTCCTACCAAACTTACGGCAAGGTTTACATCAGGTCTGGTACACAGCATAGCATACATGATAGACCCTATGGCTGAGGCATAGGGGACGACACTCATCTTTTCTCTATCTTCTACCGTGGTCGGGCATTGAGCCATGCTCAATCTCGTACCTTGCAATACAGGCAAGAACCCCTTCTTTGACTGATCCATTTTGAACTTCTTCAATATCTTGTCAAGGTACGTACTCTGTGAAAGACCAATGAGGCGTCTCGATCTATCTCTATAGATCTTGATGCCTAATATATAAGCAGCTTCTCCAAGGTCCTTCATTGAAAAACACTTGTTCAAGTAGGCCTTTATGCTCTCCAAGAATACTATATCATTTCCCATCAACAGTATGCCATCCACATACAATATGAGAAATGCTACGGAGCTCCCACTCACTTTCTTGTAAATGCAGGCTTCTCCATAAGTCTGCATAAACCCAAATGCTTTGATCATCTCATCAAAATGAATGTTCCAACTCCGAGATGCTTGCACCAGCCCATAAATCGAGCGTTGGAGCTTGCACACCTTGTCAGCATTCTTAGGATCGACAAAACCTTCCGGCTACATCATATGCAATTCTTCCTTAAGGAAACCATTAAGGAATGCCGTTTTGACGTCCATTTGCCATATCTCATAATCATAGAATGCGGCAATTGCTAACATGATTCGGACGGACTTCAGCTTCGCTACGGTGAGAAAGTCTCATCGTAGTCAACCCCTTGAACTTGTCGATAACCATAGCGAGCTTTATAGATGGTCACATTACCATCCGCGTCTGTCTTCTTCTTAAAGATCCATTTATTTTCTATGGCTCGCCGATCATCGGGCAAGTCAGTCAAAGTCCATACTTTGTTTTCATACATGGATCCTATCTCGGATTTCATGGCTTCCAGCCATTTGTCGGAATCCGGGCCCGCCATCACTTCTTCATAGTTCGAAGGTTCACCGTTGTCTAACAACATGATTTCCAAGATAGGGTTGCCATACCACTCTGGTGCGGAACGTGTCCTCGTGGACCTACGAAGTTCAGTAGCAAATCATTAACTTCCTCTCTAGTCGGTGCAAGCACTTGAGGAACATTTTCTTGAGCTGCGCCACTTACCGGTTCAAGAGGCAATACTTCATCAAGTTCTACTTTCCTCCCACTTATTTCTTTCGAGAGAAACTCTTTCTCTAGAAAGGACCCATTCTTGGCAACAAAGATCTTGCCTTCGGATCTGAGGTAGAAGGTATACCCAACAGTTTCTTTAGGGTATCCTATGAAGACGCATTTTTCCGATTTGGGTTCGAGCTTTTCAGGTTGAAGTTTCTTGACATAAGCATCACATCCCCAAACTTTTAGAAACGACAGCTTAGGTTTCTTCCCAAACCATAATTCATACGGTGTCGTCTCAACGGATTTCGACGGAGCCCTATTTAAAGTGAATTCGGCAGTCTGTAAAGCATAGCCCCAAAATGACAGCGGTAAATCGGTAAGAGACATCATAGATCGCACCATATCTAATAGAGTGCGATTACGACGTTCGGACACACCATTACGCTGAGGTGTTCCAGGCGGCGTGAGTTGTGAAACTATTCCACATTTTCTTAAGTGTGTGCCAAATTCGTGACTCAAGTATTCTCCCCCATGATCTGATCACAAGAACTTGATTTTCCTGTCACGTTGATTCTCAACCTCACTCTGAAATTCCTTGAAGTTTTCAAAGGTCTCAGACTTGTGTTTCATTAAGTAGACATACCCATATCTACTCAAGTCATCAGTGAGGGTGAGAACATAACGATAGCCACCGCGAGCCTCAACACTCATTGGACCGCACACATCAGTATGTATGATTTCCAATAAGTTGGTTGCTCGCTCCATTGTTCCTGAGAACGGAGTCTTGGTCATCTTACCCATGAGGCATGGTTCGCACGTGTCAAATGATTCGTAATCAAGAGACTCTAAAAGTCCATCTGCATGGAGCTTCTTCATGCGTTTGACACCTATGTGACCAAGGCGGCAGTGCCACAAGTATGTGGGACTATCATTATCAACCTTACATCTTTTGGTATTCACACTATGAATATGTGTAGCATTACGCTCGAGATTCATTAAGAATAAACCATTCACCATCGGAGCATGACCATAAAACATATCTCTCATATAAATAGAACAACCATTATTCTCGGATTTAAATGAGTAGCCATCTCGAATTAAATGAGATCCTGATACAATGTTCATGCTCAAAGCTGGCACTAAATAACAATTATTGAGGTTTAAAACTAATCCCGTAGGTAAATGTAGAGGTAGCGTGCCGACAGCGATCACATCGACCTTGGAACCATTCCCGACGCGCATTGTCACCTCGTCCTTCGCCAGTCTCCGTTTATTCCGCAGCTCCTGCTTTGAGATACAAATGTGAGCAACCGCACCGGTATCAAATACCCAGGAGCTACTACGAGTACTGGTAAGGTACACATCAATTACATGTATATCACATATACCTTTCGTGTTGCCGTCTTTCTTGTCCGCTAAGTATTTGGGGCAGTTCCGCTTCTAGTGACCACTTCCCTTGCAATAAAAACACTCAGTCTCGGGCTTGGGTCCATTCTTTGGCTTCTTCCCGGCAGCTTGCTTACCGGGCGTGGCAACTCCCTTGCCGTCCTTCTTGAAGTTCTTCTTACCCTTGCCTTTCTTAAACTTAGTGGTTTTATTCACCATCAACACTTGATGTTCCTTTTTGACTTCTACCTCTGCTGATTTCAACATTGCAAATACTTCAGGAATGGTGGAATGGTCTTTTCCATCCCCTGCATATTGAAGTTCATCACAAAGCTCTTGTAGCTCGGTGGAAGCGACTGAAGGATTCTGTCAATGACCGCGTCATCCGGGAGATTAACTCCCAGCTGAGTCAAGCGGTTATGCAACCCAGACATTTTGAGTATGTGCTCACTGACAGAACTATTTTCCTCCATCTTACAGCTGAAGAACTTGTCGGAGACTTCATATCTCTCGACCCGGGCATGAGCTTGAAAAACCATTTTCAGCTCTTCGAACATCTCATATGCTCCGTGTCTCTCAAAACGCTTTTGGAGCCCCGGTTCTAAGCTGTAAAGCATGCCGCACTGAACGAGGGAGTAATCATCAGCACGTGTCTGCCAAGCGTTCATAACGTCTTGGTTCTGTGGGACGGGTGCGTCACCTAGCGGTGCTTCTAGGACATAATCTTTCTTGGCAGCTATGAGGATGATCCTCAGGTTCCGGACCCAGTCCGTATAGTTGCTGCCATCGTCTTTCAGCTTGGTTTTCTCTAGGAACGCGTTGAAGTTGAGGACAACGTGGGCCATTTGATCTACAAGACATATTGTAAAGATTTTAGACTAAGTTCATGATAATTAAGTTCATCTAATCAAATTATTCAATGAACTCCCACTCAGATAGACATCCCTCCAGTCATCTAAGTATAACATGATCCGAGTTAACTAGGCCGTGTCCGATCATCACATGAGACGGACTAGTCAACATCGGTGAACATCTTCATGTTGATCGTATCTTCTATACGACTCATGCTCGACCTTTCGGTCTTCTGTGTTCCGAGGCCATGTCTGTACATGCTAGGCTCGTCAAGTCAACCTAAGTGTTTGCATGTGTAAATCTGTCTTACACCCGTTGTATTCGAACGTTAGAATCTATCACACCCGATCATCACGTGGTGCTTCGAAACAACGAACCTTCGCAACGGTGCACAGTTAGGGGGAACACTTTCTTGAAATTATTACGAGGGATCATCTTATTTAAGCTACCGTCGTTCTAAGCAAATAAGATGTAAAACATGATAAACATCACATGCAATCAAATAGTGACATGATATGGCCAATATCATTTTGCTCCTTTTGATCTCCATCTTCGGGGCTCCATGATCATCGTTGTCACCGGCATGACACCATGATCTCCATCATCATGATCTCCATCATCGTGTCTTCTTGAAGTTGTCTCGTCATCTATTACTTCTACTACTATGGCTAACGCTTTAGCAATAAAGTAAAGTAATTACATGACGTTTATGTTGACACGCAGGTCATAAATAAATAAAGACAACTCCTATGGCTCCTGCCGGTTGTCATACTCATCGACATGCAAGTCGTGATTCCTATTACAAGAACATGATCAATCTCATACATCACATATATCATTCATCATTCATCACAACTTTGGCCATATCACATCACAAAACACTTGCTGCAAAAACAAGTTAGACGTCCTCTAATTGTTGTTGCAAGTTTTTACATGGCTGCTATAGGTTTCTAGCAAGAACGTTTCTTACCTACGCCAAAACCACAACGTGAATTGCCAATTTCTATTTACCCTTCATAAGGACCCTGTTCATCGAATCCGATCCGACTAAAGTGGGAGAGACAGACACCCGCCAGCCACCTTATGCAACTAGTGCATGTCAGTCGGTGGAACCGGTCTCACGTAAGCGTACGTGTAAGGTTGGTCCGGGCCGCTTCATCCCACGATGCCGCCGAATCAAGATAAGACTAGTAACGGCAAGCAAATTGACAATATCGACGCCCACAACTACTTTGTGTTCTACTCGTGCATAGTAACTACGCATAGACCTAGCTCATGATGCCACTGTTGGGGAACGTAGCAGAATTTTAAAATTTTCTACGCATCACCAAGATCAATCTATGGAGTCATCTAGCAACGAGGGAGAGAGGAGTGCATCTACATACCCTTGTAGATCACGAGCGGAAGCGTTCAAGAGAACGGGGTTGATGGAGTCGTACTCGACGTGATCCAAATCACCGAAGATCCTAGTGCCGAACGGACGGCACCTCCGCGTTCAACACACGTACGGAGCGAGGACGTCTCCCGCGCCTTGATCCAGCAAGGAGGAGGGAGAGGTTGAGGAAGAGGGCTCCAACAGCAGCACGACGGCGTGGTGGTGATGAAGCTGCAGTACTCCGGCAGGGCTTCGCCAAGCTCTTATGGAGGAGGAGAGGTGTTGGGGAGGGGAGGGGCTGCGCCTTGGATGGATGTGCAGCCCTCCCCTCACCCCTCTATTTATAGGGGAAAGGGGAAGGGGGCCGGCCCCCTCTAGATGAGATCTAGAGGGGGGCGGCCAAGGGGAGGGGGGCTTGCCCCCCAAGCAAGGGGGCGCCCCCCTTAGGGTTTCCCCCAACCCTAGGCGCATGGGCCCTAGGGGGGTGTGAGCCCATGTAGGGCTGGTTCCCTTTCCTCTACAGCCTATTAGGTCCTCCGAGAGAGGTGGCCCCTCCCGGTGGACCCCCGGAACCCCTCCGGTGGCACCGGTACAATACCGATACGCCCCCGAACCTTTCCGGTGACCGTATGACAACTTCCTACATACAAATCTTCACCTACGGACCATTCAGGAACTCCTCGTGACGTCCGGGATCTCATCCGGGACTCCGAACAACATTCGGTAATCACATACAAGTCTTCCTAACAACCCTAGCGTCACCGAACCTTAAGTGTGTAGACCCTACGGGTTCGGGAGACATGCAGACATGACCGAGACGACTCTCCGGTCAATAACCAACAGCGGGATCTGGATACCCATGTTGGCTCCCACATGCTCCACGATGATCTCATCGGATGAACCACGATGTCGAGGATTCAATCAATCCGTATACAATTCCCTTTGTCAATCGGTACGTTACTTGCCCGAGACTCGATCGTCGGTATCCCAATACCTTGTTCAGTCTCGTTACCGGCAAGTCACTTTACTCATACCGTAATTCATGATCCTGTGATCAACCACTTGATCACATTGAGCTCATTATGATGATGCATTACCGAGTGGGCCCAGAGATACCTCTCCGTCATACGGAGTGACAAATCCCAGTCTCGATTCATGCCAACCCAACAGACACTTTCGGAGATACCTGTAATGTACCTTTATAGTCACCCAGTTATGTTGTGACGTTTGGCACACCCAAGGCACTCCTACGGTATCCGGGAGTTGCACAATCTCATGGTCTAAGGAAATGATACTTGACATTCAGAAAAGCTACAGCAAACGAACTACATGATCTTTGAGCTATGCTTAGGATTGGGTCTTGTCCATCACATCATTCTCCTAATGATGTGATCCCGTTATCAATGACATCCAATGTCCATAGTCAGCAAGCCATGACTATATTTTGATCAACGAGCTAGTCAACTAGAGGCTCACTAGGGACGTGTTGTGGTCTATGTATTCACACATGTATTACGATTTCCGGATAACACAATTATAGCATGAATAATAGACAATTATCATGAACAAAGAAATATAATAATAACCATTTTATTATTGCCTCTAGGGCATATTTCCAACAACTGCCACCGTCCCTTCCCACAGGAAGGGGAACCACACGCAGGGGGCAGGAAGTCCCGCCACCACCGGCACCACCCCATCGGCGCTCGTCGGCGGGAGGGGGAGGGGGGAGGGGACTGCCAAGAGAGGAGGGCGCGCGCCGCCCCAGCCTCCTCCCAGGGAGGCGGCGCAAGGGCGGATCCGGAAGAAGGGAGAGGGGGCGGGGCTCGAGCGGCCTGCGGCGGCGGGAGGGTGCTAGGATGGCCACCGGCGGCGGGAGGGAGGTAGGGGAGGAACCCTAGCGAGAGGTCGGGTCTGGGGGACATTGTTCAGTTGTGCAATGTGTCGAAATATTTCATTTCATCATGAGTGAAGGCAGCTGATCTTTCAGACCTCCAGCGGGCTCCTCTATTGATAGCGCTTGTCCCTATGATTCTTCTTTGGAAATTTATTTCCGAGGCCTTTACGGCCCGCAGCTCCATGTTAGGGCGGTACTAACTGACCTCCACGAATCTTAATGGCCGCCGACTCGGCCCACATGGCTGATCCACATTCTATTGAAGGGATGTTTTGCGTGTATCCTACCAATTAAGGGATGTGATGATGATGGCTCTTGATTCCATGCGCCTCATCTCACGAAACTGGGAACTTCAGAAGGTGTAGTGCATGTGTCACGCCGCAAGGTCAGGTGCTTCGGTTTCAAGCTGGCTATAAGGAGGGAAAAACATGATGGGTTTTCCCCTGCCTTCGTCTCCATCCATTTTTGCCTTCAAGTCTCCAGTTCCCGAAAGTGCTCCGTCTTCACGTACTATTCACCGTCTATGATAAGCATACCTCAAAGAATCAACGAAAGTGCGTGCTTCGGGAAAGCATACAATATAGAGCCCACACAACTACAACATAGCCCATGGTCGAAAATTCCGATCACATTTGATCAACGACATGATCATGTAGGAATCCACAATGGGTAAGTCGTCGTGCTCATCCTCAACCTCATCGTTGATGGCTTCAACCAAACTAGGGTTATGATGGATGGCAGTAGTAGTCTCAACCTCATCTGTGCAGAAATCTTAAGAAAAAATGTAGTTTCGCCCATCGCGCTGATACGTCTCCAACGTATCTATAATTTTTGATTGTTCCATGCTATTATATTATCTATTTTGGATGTTTAATGGGCTTTATTATACACTTTCATATTATTTTTGGGACTAACCTACTAACCCAAGGCCCAGTGCAAATTGTTGTTTTTTTGCCTATTTCAGTGTTTCCCAGAAAAGGAATATCAAACGGAATCCAAACGGAATGAAACCTTCGGGAGAGTTATTTTTGGAACAAACGTGATCCAGGGGACTTGGAGTAGACGTCATGAAAGGAGCGAGGAGGCCACGAGGCAGGGAGGCGTGCCTGCCCCCTGGACGCGCCCCACCCTCGTGGGCCCCTCGCAGCTCCACTGACCTGCTTCTTCCTCCTATATATATCCATATACCCCCAAAACATCCAGGAGCACCACGAAACCCTATTTCCACCACCGCAACCTTCTGTACCCAAGATATCCCATTTTGGGGCATTTTTCGGAGCTCCGCCGAAGGGGGAATCAATCACGGAGGGCTTCTACATCAACACCATAGCCTCTCCGATGATGTGTGAGTAGTTTATCGCAGACCTTCGAGTCCATAGTTATTAGCTAGATGACTTCTTCTCTCTCTTTGGATCTCAATACAAAGTTCTCCTCGATCTTCTTGGAGATCTATTCGATGTAATTCTTTTTGTGGTGTGTTTGTCGAGATCCGATGAATTATGGGTTTATGATCAAGATTATCTATGAACAATATTTGATTCATCTCTTAAATCTTTTATGTATGATTTGTTATCTTTGCAAGTCTCTTCGAATTATCAGTTTGGTTTGGCCTACTAGATTGATCTTTCTTGCAATGGGAGAAGTGCTTAGCTTTGGGTTCAATCTTGCAGTGTCCTTTCCCAGTGACAGCAAGGGTAGCAAGGCACGTATTGTATTGTTGTCATTGAGGATGAAAAGATGGGGTTTATATCATATTGCTTGAGTTTATCCCTCTACATCATGTCATCTTGCCTAATGTGTTACTCTGTTCTTATGAACTTAATACTCTAGATGCATGCTGGATAGCGGTCGATGTGTGGAGTAATAGTAGTAGATGCAGAATCGTTTCGGTCTACTTGTCGCGGACGTGATGCCTATATACATGATCATGCCTAGATATTCTCATAATTATGCACTTTTCTATCAATTGCTCGACGATAATTTGTTTACCCACCATAATACTTATGCTATCTTGAGAGAAGCCACTAGTGAAACCTATGGCCCCCGGGTCTATTTTCCATCATATAAGTTTCCAATCTATTTTATTTCGCAATCTTTATTTTCCAATCTATATAATAAAAATACCAAAATATTTATCTTATTATCTCTATCAGATCTCACTCTCGTAAGTGACCATGAAGGGATTGAGAACCCCTTTATCGCGTTGGTCGTGAGGTTCTTATTTGTTTGTGTAGGTGCGAGGTGGCTTGCGTGTAGTCTCCTATTGGATTGATACCTTGGTTCTCAAGAACTGAGGGAAATACTTACGCTACTTTGATGCATCACCCTTTCCTCTTCAAGGGAAACCAACGCAGTGCTCAAGAGGTAGCAAGAAGGATTTCTAGCGCCATTGCCGGGTACATCTATGCACAAGTCAAGACATACCAAGTACCCATCACAAACTCTTATCCCTCGCATTACATTATTTGCCATTTGCCTCTCGTTGTCCTCTCCCCCACTCCACCTTTGCCTTTTCTTCGCCTTCTTCCCGTATGTATGTTTGTTTGTGTTTCCATGTGCCTTCTATTTGCTTGCACCTTTGCTTGCTAAAAATCTATTGATATGGATCCACTTAAAGTGTTCTACTTGGATCATCTTCGATCCTTATGCGCTCGTGTTGAAACCCCAACTAGCCTAGTTGATGGGAAATCTTTAGATGAGCATGCTCATTTTGTGCGCCACCGTTTGTCTGAAAAAGGGAAACTCTTATGGGATCAAATGAACAGATTGCTATGTTATGCTTGGAATCTTTGTGAAATTTATGATTTTACTTGTTGCTCTAAGAACCCTAAAAAACACCTCCCCTACCTATGTGAGTTTAATGATAATGAAATCTTATCTTCTTATGTGAAGGGTGTTTATAGTTACTACGATATCGAATAAATTGAAGAATTTGTTGCTTTTAAGGGTGCTTATGAAGTTGCTTCTTTGATTGAAAAGTATGATATTACTCTCTACGAATCTGAAAATTTTGGCATACTTAAATATTGCTATGAAAATTATACTCATAATGTCTATGTCAAAGAATTTGTTGAAAGAATGACCGTTGCTTGGGAAGAAAATAATGATATGCATGAATCTATAGATAATTATGATTCCGATGATTTGATTGAAATATCCCTTGATGAACATGATGCTTGCTATTCTTGTGGCCATGATGCCAATATTTATGAAGATGAGTTTGCTATAGTTCCTTATGTTAAACATGAGATCGTTGCTATTGCACCCATACTTGATAGTTCCTTCGATGAAAAGCATGATTGCAATGATGTTATTATAAATTCTATTAATGTCAATTGTGTTAATGATATGCAAAACCCTAAGCTTGGGGATGCTAGTTTTTCTATGACTACTATTTGTTGCAATGATCATGATTGGGGTGATTCTTCTTATGATCTTGAAAATTTATTTAAGCCCCATGATAAATATAAGATTGATAATAATGTTTGCAATATTGAAAGTGGGTTTGGAAGAGTGTCAACTTTAGATCCCACGTATTTGGAGAATGTTCAATCTTATGCAATTTTCAATAAAAGTGGGTTTGGAGAGTTCATAACTTTACTTAACGTTAATCCCACTATTTTGGAAGAGTGTCAACTTTGCATGCATGTGGATCGTGTTGAAAATATTTTATGTGATAGCTATATTGTTGAATTTTCTTATGATCCTACATTTAATTATTATGAGAGAGGAAAATATGGTTGTAGAAATTTTCATGTTACTAAATTACCTCTCGTTATGTCGAGATTGCTATTGTTTCTTTCCGCTTCCTTGCATATGCTAGTTTTTGTTTGTCTTGATAATTTGTTTGCTTATATAATGCCTATGCATAGGAAGTATGTTAGACTTAGATGTGGTTTTCATATGCTTCATTATGCTCCCTTGTGTTTCAATTGCTATCTTTCACGTGAGCATCATTAAAATTATATATGCCTAGCTAGGGGCGTTAAACGATAGCGCTTGTTGGGAGGCAACCCAATTTTATTTTTGTTTCTTGCTTTTTGGTTCTGTTTAGTAATAAATAATTCATCTAGCCTCTGTTTAAATGTGTTTTTATGCCCTTAATTAGTGTTTGTGCCAAGTAGAACCTTTGGGAAGAGTTGGGGGAAGTTTTTGCGATCTTGCTTTAAAAAAAGAAACTTTAGCACTCACGAGATTTGCTGCCATTTTTTACTGGAGAGTGCGATTAGGTTGATTATTTTTGCAGATGATTAATAGACAAATTCCTCACGTCCACCAATTTATTTCAGAATTTTGGGGGTTACAGAAGTATTCGAAACCTATAGATTACTACAGACTGTTCTATTTTTGACAGATTCTGTTTTTCGTGTGTTGTTTGCTTATTTTGATGAATCTATGGCTAGTATCGGAGGGTATGAACCATAGAGAAGTTGGAATACAGTAGGTTTAACACCAATATAAATAAAGAATGAGTTCATTATAGTACCTTAAGTGGTGGTTTGTTTTCTTATACTAACGGAGCTCATGAGATTTTTTGTTGAGTTTTGTTGTGAAGTTTTCAAGTTTTGGTAAAGATTTGATGGATTATGGAATAAGGAGTGACAAGAGCCTAAGCTTGGGGATTCCCAAGGTACCCCAAGGTAAAATTCAAGTACAACCAAAAGCCTAAGCTTGGGGATGCCCCGGAAGGCATCCCCTCTTTCGTCTTCGTCCATCGGTAACTTTACTTGAGGCTATATTTGTATTCACCACATGATATGTGTTTTGCTTGGAGCGTCTTGTATGATTTGAGTCTTTGCTTTTTAGTTTACCACAATCATCCTTGCTGTACACACCTTTTGGGAGAGACATACATGAATCGGAATTTATTAGAATACTCTATGTGCTTCACTTATATCTTTTGAGCTAGATAATTTTGCTCTAGTGCTTCACTTATATCTTTTAGAGCACGGTGGTGGTTTTATGTTATAGAAATTATTGATCTCTCGTGCTTCACTTATATTATTTTGAGAGTCCTTTAGAAAATCATGGTAATTTGCTTTGGCTATAAAATTGGTCCTAATATGATAGGCATCCAAGATTGGTATAATAAAAACTTTCATAAAAAGGTGCATTGAATACTATGAGAAGTTTGATACTTGATAGTTGTTTTGAGATATAAAGATGGTGATATTAGAGTTGTGCTAGTTGAGTAGTTGTGAATTTGAGAAATACTTGTGTTGTAGATTGCAAGTCCCATAGCATGCACGTATGGTAACCGTTGTGTAACAAATTTGAAACATGAGGTGTTCTTTGATTGTCTTCCTTATGAGTGGCGGTCGGGGACGAGCGATGGTCTTTTCCTACCAGTCTATCCCCCTGGGAGCATGCGCGTAATGCTTGGTTTTTGATGACTTGCAGAGTTTTCCAGTAAGTATGTGAGTTCTTTATGACTAATGTTGAGTCCATGGATTATACACACTCTCACCTTTCCATCATTGCTAGCCTCTTCGGTATCGTGCATTGCCCTTTCTCACCTTGAGAGTTGGTGCAAACTTCGCTGGTGCATCCAAACCCCGTGATATGATACACTCTATCACACATAAACCTCCTTATAGCTTCCTCAAAACAGCCACCATACCTACCTATTATGGCATTTCCATAGCCATTCCAAGATATATTGCCATGCAACTTTCCACCGTTTTATTTATGACACGCTTCATCATTGTCATATTGCCTTGCATGATCCTGTAGTTGACATCGTATTTGTGGCAAAGCCACCACGCATAATTTCTCATACATGTCACTCTTGATTCATTGCCCTTTCCGGTACACCGCCAGAGGCATTCATATAGAGTCATATTATGTTCTAGTATCGAGTTGTAATCATTGAGTTGTAAATAAATAGAAGTGTGATGATCATCATTAATAAAGCATTGTCCCAAATAAAAAAAGGTGGAAGGCCAAATAAAAAAAGAAAGGCCAAAAAAAATAAAAAAAGAGAAATAAAAAGGGACAATGCTACTATCCTTTTTTCGCACTTGTGCTTCAAAGTAGCGCCATGATCTTTATGATAGAGAGTCTCTTGTTTTGTCACTTTCATATACTAGTGGAAATAACTTGGCTTGTATATTCCAACAATGGGCTTCCTCAAATGCCCTAGGTCTTCGTGAGAAAGCAAGTTGGATGCACACCCACTTAGTTTCTTTTGTTGAGCTTTCATACATTTATAGCTCTAGTGCATCCGTTGCATGGTAATCCCTACTCCTTGCATTGACATTGAATTGATGGGCATCTCCCTAGCCCGTTGATTAGCCGCGGTGAGACTTTCTCCTTTTTTGTCTTCTCCACATAACCCCCATCATTATATTCTATTCCACCCATAGTGCTATATCCATGGCTCACACTCATGTATTACGTGAAAATTGAAAAAAGTTTGAGATTACTAAAGTATGAAACAATTGCTTGGCTTGTCATCGGGGTTGTGCATGATGAGAGCATTCTTGTGTGATGAAAATGGAGCATGACCAAACTATAGATTTTGTAGGGATGAACTTTCTTTGGCCATGTTATTTTGAGAAGACATGATTGCTTAGTTAGTATGCTTGAAGTATTATTATTTTTATGTCAATATTAAACTTTTGTCTTGAATCTTTCGGATCTGAATACTCATGCCACAATAAAGAAAATTACATTGAGAATTATGCTACATAGCATTCCAAATCAAAAATTCTATTTTTATCATTTACCTACTCGATGACGAGCAGGAACTAAGCTTGGGGATGCTTGATACGTCTCCAATGTATCTATAATTTTTGATTGTTCCATGCTATTATATTATCTATTTTGGATGTTTAATGGGCTTTATTATACACTTTTATATTTTTTTGGGGACTAACCTGCTAACCCAAGGTCCAGTGCAAATTGCTGTTTTTTTTGTCTATTTCAGTGTTTCGCAGAAAAGGAATATCAAACGGAATGAAACCTTCGGGTGAGTTACTTTTGGAACAAACGTGATCCAGGGGACTTGAAGTAGACGTCAAGAAAGGAGCGAGGAGGCCACGAGGCAGGGAGGCGCGCATGCCCCCCTGGGCGCTCCCACCCTCGTGGGCCCCTCGCAGCTCCACTGACCTACTTCTTCCTCCTATATATATCCATATACCCCAAAAACATCCAGGAGCACCACGAAACCCTATTTCCACCGCCGCAACCTTTTGTACCCAAGAGATCCCATTTTGGGGCCTTTTCCGGAGCTCCGCCGAAGGGGGAATCAATCACGGAGGGCTTCTACATCAACACCATAGCCTCTCCGATGATGTGTGAGTATTTTACCACAGACCTTCGGGTCCATAGTTATTAGCTAGATGACTTCTTCTCTCTCTTTGGATCTCAATACAAAGTTCTTCTCGATCTTCTTGGAGATCTATTCGATGTAATTCTTTTTGCGGTGTGTTTGTCGAGATCCGATGAATTGTGGGTTTATGATCAAGATTATCTATGAACAATATTTGATTCATCTCTGAAATCTTTTATGTATGATTTGTTATATTTGCAAGTCTCTTCGAATTATCAGTTTGGTTTGGCCTGCTAGATTGATCTTTCTTGCAATGGGAGAAGTGCGTAGCTTTGGGTTCAATCTTGCGGTGTCCTTTCCCAGTGACAACAGGGGCAGCAAGGCACGTATTGTATTGTTGCCATCGAGGATAAAAAGATGGGATTTATATCATATTGCTTGAGTTTATCCCTCTACATCATGTCATCTTGCCTTATGCGTTACTCTGTTCTTATGAACTTAATATTCTAGATGCATGCTGGATAGCGGTCGATGTGTGGAGTAATAGTAGTAGATGCAGAATCGTTTCGGTCTACTTGTCGCGGACGTGATGCCTATATACATGATCATGCCTAAATATTCTCATAATTATGCACTTTTCTATCAATTGCTCGACAGTAATTTGTTTACCCATCGTAATACTTATGCTATCTTGAGAGAAGCCACTAGTGAAACCTATGGCCCCCGGGTCTATTTTCCATCATATAAGTTTCCAATCTATTTTATTTCGCAATCTTTATTTTCCAATCCATATAATAAAAATACCAAAAATATTTATCTTATTATCTCTATCAGATCTCACTCTCGTAAGTGACCATGAAGGGATTGACAACCCCTTTATCGCGTTGGTTGCGAGGTTCTTATTTGTTTGTGTAGGTGCGAGGTGACTTGCGTGTAGTCTCCTACTGAATCGATACCTTGGTTCTCAAAAACTGAGGGAAATACTTATGCTACTTTGCTGCATCACCCTTTCCTCTTCAAGGGAAAACCAACGCAGTGCTCAAGAGGTAGCAGGCGCATCCAGCCCGGTAAAACAATGTTTAAGGGAATCATCCCGGGAAAGGAAATCCACTGCACAGGAAGGTTCATGTTGGTCGTGGTATTCGAAACTTCGAATAACAATCGTATCAAATCATTGAGCTTCTACATGGTCCTTTCGAAGTGGATATCAAGCGTTGCTTGGCCGAGTAGCATTCCGTGTTACCATCACGTCCAATCTCCTAGCTCGGGATCCCCAACCCCAAGATCCGCCGGACTTAGCTCCGTCATGGAGCCCTTCTGTCAATACCCTTCCAAACCCCTTCTGGAGGCTAGGGTTCTTGGTTCTGGTGCATGTTCTAATCTCTTTGTGTGTCGTCTGTGCGATCCAAAGGCATGGAGTTGAAGTAGTTGATCAGAGGGTGGCGGCGCCGACGAGTGGGCATGCTCATACCAGATGTTGTCTTCGCCTCTGAAAGTGCCTGCACAACTGATTTTCTCCCATTTGATTGATGCTTCATATGGTAGGTTATTATCACGCCAATAAGTGTGATTTTCACCCTTTGTATTGATGTTTCTTTCTTTAATAACTCGAATCTCCTTCTTCATTAGGATCTTGAAAGAATAAGCCAAAAAGAGTGTGCAAATGCAATAAAATCTTGAAAATCCCACGAGTACGACACAAAACAAGAAGTAAAATGGGATGCCTGATTGGACTCATCAACCGGTCGCGACGTTCGACGAGGCGGTTTCGGTAGTTGATGTTGCAGGTTCCAACATCTGGATCGCAACATTTGGTATTGCCGGACTCGCAGTGCCAATCCCAGCAAACTGCCGCTCGCCGTTATTGCACCGCTACCGGTCGCGACATCCTCGGTAGACGGTCCCAGCATCACCGGATGGGTCTCCGTCACAATTGGAAGGTCGCAACATCCTCGTCCAGCGGTCCCAACATCCCCAACACGTGGTTGCGACATGAGATGGGAAGGTGGGAGAGCAACATCGGCCCTCATGCGGAGGTAGAGAGAGGAGGGGGTCAAGCTCAGTGAACGCCTGTCATGGTAGTGCATGGTCTGCCCCGACAGGAGGTAGGCATGAGATACGTAGTTTGTTGGAGAAGAAGAGAAACAAGAGAGAAGGGATTGCGTTCATGCCAAGGAAACAAGTGAAGGAGAGTAACACCTCAGAGCATAAGGCGGCGCGTGTGAGCCACAAAGCCGCATGTCGCTGCGCGATCTTGCCCCCGATCGGGCGGTTCGTGCGCGACCGGCAAGAGACATAGCCGGTCAGCCGATGCAGAACGTTTACCTTCATCTAGAAGGCTTGGCAAGCGAACATCATTTGATAGCAGATTTAGTTATGAGGAAAGATCAAACGGCGACAGTTTTCAAACGAAAATTACCTTCTCGACGAAGAAACTACCATGTCGTCTGAAGGAAATGCCACCCCTCGTCACTTCCTCACAACTAAAACTGCCACGAAATCGTTTGCATATGCCACTCTCTTTGGCGAACGTTCACCAGGTAAGAGGGTCTATTTTTTTTCTCTAAAAGGTGGATCCGACCTTATAAAACTCTGCATGATCTGTGTCTGTCTGGTAGAATGATGTAGAAACCGATGAGGCCATGACATACACCAGGGCACCTGGCCGCATTAGCCGTCTAGCCGTCGCCGTCGCCCTCGCCGGCCGCCTAGCTCGCGCCTCCTCCTGCCCCCGCTCGATTGTCCCGATCCGACGGTGCTCGATAGGCAGTAATGAATTGATCTTGGTAGATTGCGTAATCAAGTAGAGAAGACAGGCATCATAGAAGCTGCTGCCAGAACGACCATAACGATAAGGAAAACTCCATTCCCCTCCCCTGTTTTCTTTACTCCCCTCCCCCTGCTTCCTCCCCACTTCCACTCCTCGGTTGGATCTCCGGGTCCGAGATCGAATCCCGGGAATCCCCGATCCTCATAGCCCCGCCATGCGCTCCCGACAACCACAGCGCGCCCCCCTCCCAGCTCCCTGATCCCATCCGCCTCCCAGGGCCGCCGCCGTTGACGCCAATTGGCGCCGGACGGACGGCATGGACTCCGGCGCCAACAGCGTCGGCTCCGTCGGCGAGTCGCCGCCGCCGCTCTCCCCGCCGGGTCGCCCGGCCGCCAAGGGCCGCGGCCTCCGCCGGTGGCGCCGTATCCCCCGCGAGCACCACGACGACGACGGCGGCTCCCCCGCGGGCCCCGTCGCCGCCTCAGCCGCCGCTGGCGCTGCTAGCGCTGAGGTCGACCTGGCGCAGCTCCATAAGCGCCGTCTCCCCGTCGGCGCCGACGCGCCCAAGGGGAAGCAGGAGGCGGCGGCCGAGGAGGATAGTCCGGTCGCGTCGGTCGAGTCCAGCTTCGTGCCGCCGGAGGCGCCTCCGTCGCCGTCCCCAGCTCCGGCTCTGACTAGTCTGGACCCGGATCTTGGCCTCCTGATCGCGTCCGCCGGCTTCTCGGTGGGCGCCGGCGGCGCCGACTCGGACAACAGCGACGACCGGACCAGCAAGTCCTCCACCGCGCTCCCGCGCCACGACTTCTCGCTCGCCGGCTTCGGCCGCGACCGCGACAGGGCGCGGTCCCGCGCCCCCGGCGCCGCCGCTCACGCCAAGAACCTCCGTACCGCACGGGCCCGCGGCGCGGGTGCGCGCGCCGTCTCTGCGGCCTCCTCCACGGTGGAGCCGGAGAACTCGCGCTCCAGCGTCGAATCTGACCTCCGCAGCACTGGCGCTGCTCACGCCCGAAAATCAAGCGCTGGCATCAGCAGTAATGGCGTTCACAAGTTTCTCTACACTGATGGCGACCACAGCGACGATGAAGCTCCAAGTGAGCACTTGCGATCTGCAGCTGGAGGTTTCTATAAGGAGAATGGGAGTGCAGTAGGGAGAATGGCAATGGGGAATGGTGATTTGTATTCCCATGATCATGGATTTCATGAAGGGAGCATCGGCAAGGGTGAGAATGGAGGGACCCATTCAGGTCTTGATCCGTACGCCGACTCAATTTCGATGCTTCAGTCAGCACAAGAAGCACTTGAGAATGGTATGATTATATAACCCCCCCTTCAGTTTATTCTCGTAAAAAATCCCTTTCGCTTTAGCTTGATGAGCTAACGAGTTTATTCCATTAGATCAAGCAGGTGGTTGTTACTATTTGACATGGAAATTTGCATTTCACATAGCCTACTTACCATCTTAGACCTTAGAGGGCGTAGTTCAGAATTTCTACTACTACCGAGTATTTTTGTTCAGCTATTCATTTTGAGATTAAACCGTTTGGTTTCCTAAAACGGCCTACTTTATTAGCTGGAAATAACTGAAAGCTTGATGTATCATAGTGATCAACAATAAATGGGACAAGACATACATCCATGATGTTTGTAGAGGATCCTAGATACTAATTTTGACAAGTTTAATCCACTGTGGCCTCATGCTTCGGTCATACCAAGTGTTGTGGATTCAGTAACATGTCAATTCTGAAGAAAGCGTATCATCTTCAATAGCCATTATTAGGGAAAACTGGTCATTCTCCTAACCTGTTGCTGCTGCTTCGCTCTCATGTTGGATCTCCAAGATGTGGTTACATCAGTCTCTTTCTCTTCTTGGTACGCCACCACCCCACCCATATGCTTGGCCCCTTTGATGCAGTGACTTGTGCAATGAGGTTCCTAGTTGTGCACAAGTCACCTTTTGGCCATTGCGAAAAAAGAAACCAGTTTTGCATTTCCTGCCTATTGATTTCACTGAAAATCACAGTTGAATTTAATTTGTTAAGCCTTCCCGAGAGGAGAACCTGAATGCTGATTTTTTTTCCGTTTCCCTCATGGAAGCCTGGCGATAGTGAGTCATTTCATTAACAGAGTTGAAATGGAAGAGAAGTTGATGTTTTAGTAACCCATGTTTCATCAACATGTCCAGCTTGTAGTAAGAATTGAAATGGAAGAGAAGAGAAGTTGATCTCTGATAGGAAAAGAACCCGGCGAAGAAGAAATTACTTGTAGTAATGGAGTTGATGAACTTCCAGTGAAATAGCAGACATGATTGCGAGTTAGAAGTTGGGACACATCAATGCTACTTAGCGACGTGAGGGTGTCAGCTGTGGCGTGAATACACAACAATGGTGGCGGAAGAGGGAATGGAGGCTACGGTTGTTATAATAATATAATGGCTACAGGGGAGGGCGCGTCTCCACTTTTCAATGAGCTTGCTCCCATGGAAAAATATGGCAAACCTGGTGTAGAACTTGGCTCACATTATGTTGGGAAATCCTGCTAAAACAGTCCTTATTGATATTTTATTCCAGTTTAGGTTTAAGGCGAGGTGTTAACAGTGATAACAATGCTTGTTTAAAAAGGAATGCAGTATGCATGTTCTTTTTTGCTGTTTAACACATCAGACTATCAACAGTTAAGTGGTGACTTTAGTGATCTAAACGCTCTTATATTAGTTTACAGAGGTAGTACATTAGTTCAATGCTCTGGCAATTAATTACTGCCATTGTGGACTTTCCCATTTCATGTGAAAAGATCTCGTGTTTTATATCATTATATTCTCTGTGGCAATTTTTTTAATGTATATTTCATATCAGATTAAGTGGTCTGCTTCATCTCCTAGTTTTAAGAAAGAAAATTTGTACTCCGCAGTCCACAAGCTTATTTCCTAGTAGTTTCAGTAGCAGCCATTATAGCATAAAAAAATGTGTAAAAGCATCTGCTTGCCCTCCATGTTCTGGGAAGTTTCCTTGGTCCATTTCCTATTATAAATTCGTGAGTGCTCTGTTGCCGTATCATTGCAGCTGGACGAAAATGTTTTGTTGAAAACATGAAACCATCTTTTGCTTCGGTCAAAGTGTTGTTTGCAATAACTGTTTGCTTCTGCATATTTCTGCAGAGCTCCAAATGTTTGTGGAAATCGGGAAAGAAAGCAGTGACAATTCCACAGACAATTCCGATGAAAATGAATGGAGCAGTTCACCCAATTGCGAAGATTTTTCAGAAGAAATAAGTGAAAAGTTGAAGCTTCTAGAGTCCAAGCTGGAAGAAGCTTCCCTTCTCATCGACGAGAAGGATTCGAGAATACTTGAACTTGATACACTCAACAAGACAAAACCAGGGGAAACCGTGCTATACAATAGCAAGCTACTTTCCCTACAGTCTGAAGTTGATCAACTGCTCATGGAGAAGATGGAGGCCGATATCCAGTGCTTCATCCTGAAAAGAGCTTCAGATGCTTGGCAGCCCCAGACTGAGGGTCAGGGCGCTCTTCAAGAAGCTCAGAAGACTCTGTCCGAGGATCACAAACAGCTGGAGGTCAAGCTTCGGCACACCGAGAACAGAGCGAGGACGCTAGAGGATTTGGTGGAGAAGCTAGAGTCACAGTGCAAAGAGCTCTCAATCGCTTCAGAGGTCCTGAAGCTGCAGGCCGGAGCGAGTCGAGCTTCACTTTTTTGTTCGGTTCAGTTAGTGCTGCTGTGCATCGCAGTGTGGACGTTCGTCGCACGGTTCTTGCCCTCTCCCCCCGAATTTGTACCTACTTGATGAGGTTAGAAAATTTCTCTGCGGATGAGCCTCTGTGTAGACATTATTGAAAAGTTACTTCCTGTAATCTATTAGGCATTGGTGGCCTTATAAATTTTCTGTTTGTAACATCAACTCAGATTTTGCTAGTTACCATCACTTTACTGTACTTATTCACAAATCTTGTTGCTGGTTCTCTCTTCGCTGTATCCTGGAAATGTTAATGAATTCCAACATCCAAGTGTACTAGTGCTCGTGCTGTCATCTTCTTCCCTGTTGCTCTTTGGATGTGCTGTGCCTGTGCAAGTCATGAAGCAGTTATGCAATTTTTCTGGGGCATACATACTGAACATAACTGTCACGTGGAGAACATAACTGTCTCATGATTCAGTTGGCAGCTAAAGTCTACGTTTGGTAACTGGCAAGTAATCATATTGATGATAGTACTGATTCAGTTGGCAGCTAAAGTCTACATCTGGTAAGTGCATCTCCAACAGATTGTATGTTAGTCTTATTGATAAAATGTCCATGTCATCAACAAACAAGCTATCATTTAATCAAAAAACAAACAAGCTATCATACAATTACTCCGATGGGTTGTATGTAAGCTATCCAATAGATGGTGAGAAAATAAATGTGATTGCTCTCTATTTCATTTTGGAGCTTGTACAAATGTTGTTGGTTAATCTACATACAACTTTGTTGTCTCTTCATATTTAATACATGCCACATTATCACTATATACTAGGTGGCAAATTTATCAACACCTATCTTACAACTCCTGAAGATGCCCTAAGTAATCATATTGATGATAAGATGGATCGTAAATCAGGGTGCTTGCGAACAAAAAATGTGTACGCATGTCAATTGCCTGTAAAAAAACCAGGAGTATAACTACGGATGTTGAGATTGGCTTCTCTACCGTGCATGGATTCGTTGTCCTGATGATGTGTCTAGTATTATTGGTGGACATATGGAGGTGTGTCTCCGGTAGATCTATTTTGATGAATTTGCTCGGATCTGGTTGTTTGTCAACGTTCACGTGTTTTGGGGTTTGTTCCTTTCGATCTACGCTACACTTCATCGACGGTGGTTGTTGTTCTGTTACGCTGGTTCTATGGGGTCTTAGCAGAACGATTTCCCGGTTGTCTACTATAATAAGTTTTGTTTGGTTCCGGCGAGGGTGGGGCAATGACGGCGGCGTGTCTTCGACTCGCTTCAGTGTTTGTAGTCGTTCTAGGTGGTCTGCGGATCTGGATGTAATTTTTATTATTTCTGATATTCGTTGTACTACTATGATTGAAGATGAATAAATCAAAAGTTTTTTGAGAAAAAAAAGTCATCTCGTTTCAAATGTTTTTTTTCTTGTTTCACTGTCCGTGCGCTTTGAAACAAGACAAATTCTGAAAAAGTCAAAAGACAAAAGTAGCACTGATCTCAAAGCAACCACAGACGGTGGATCTACGCACATACACTAAAATTGCTTTTCTACTATGGGGAAAAGAGAGAGATAAAATCATTCATGTGGCACTGAATACACACACGCGGTTGCACTACTTGTCCAGATTAATCAATCTTTCACCACCTCACATACATACAAACATGATAGTACACCATCAGCGTATAATATAGAACTAATGAAAACACGGCAGATTACAACAGCAAGCCGCTCCGGCCGGCACGCAGGCGGGCAGGCAGGGGAGACGTGGGACGGATCAGCCGAAGAAGGGTGGGTCGTATCCGTTGCTGGTGGTGGCGAGGATGTAGTAGGCGACGATGTGGCCGATGGAGCCCCAGGCGAGGACGTCGACGAGGTTGAAGCCGACGGGGTCGTTGGACTTGAGGATGCCGGCGAACTCCTTGGCGCGCTCGTCGCCGGCCTCGAAGTGGGTCTTGCCGTTCTGCTCGGGGACCTGCTTCGCCACGTTCTCCCGCTGGAAGTTGAAGAAGACGAAGCGGCCCATCACCAGCGACAGCCCCGTGCTGAGGCTGATCACCACCGACGGCTCCAGCGCCGCCCGCGCCGCCACGGACCGCCTCGCCGCCGACGACGAGCCCCCCCGGAACGAGACGGCCGCGCGCGGGGACGGCGCCAGGCGGAGCCCGGCCACGGTGGGCGGGGACAGCACGGCGGCGGTCGAGGCGGCCATGGTCCTCCTCCTTCGCTGGAGCTGTGTGGGTGCTCAAGCTCAAGGACCAACGCGCGGCGAGTTCTTGATCTCGGTAGGCGCTACGTACTACGTGGTGTTTAGTGTTGTGGGTATATAGGGGGGTGGTGACGTGGGGGATATGGTGGGGGCGCGGGAATGCGAGGTTAGTGGAGGAGGGGAGCGGGATTTCGCGGTGTGCTCATGGCGTGTGGCCATTGGAGGGTGCTGGATAAGGTATCTGAGCCATACCCTTTTTTTTCTGCACTTCTCTTCTCACGGCAAGTCAGCACTGTGACGCGTCGCTTGTGTGCCCCTCGAGAGTTACATGGATGGATGGCCAACTGGCCAGCAGGCCAAGAGTAGGTGAAGAGGTGGCTGTGCCGGGTGCCTCGTATGAACATCGCAGTTCAGATTTTTTAAATTTCGCGTTTGCTAATCCTAGGACAACTGAAAAAGAAAAACAGTTCAGTCGTCCAAGCAGGAGACGGGGATGACGGCCGTCCTTGGCCTAACTACTCCCTTTGTTTCTAAATATAAGTCTTTTTAGACATTTCAAATGGAGTATAACATATAGATGTATGTAGATATATTTTAGAGTGTAGATTCACTCATTTTACTTCATATGTAGTCATTTGTTGAAATCTTTAAAAAGGCTTACATTTGGGAACAGAGGGAGTGGTTGTGAAAATTCCATATCAATCAAATAAATCACAATGAATATGAATATGGTATCACTCATCGCACATATTTGTTACTTTAAAATTGAAGAGTGCATAACATACCAATCGGTTGAAATTATAAAATCACTCGTTTACATATTATAAATAAAGTAGTACCAGATAAACTTCATATTTCATATCCAACTTCTCATCTTTCTAAAAACATAGAAGAAAATAACAAGTTAGGTTGGCAACTTTAAAATAGAAGTGACATCATGTGAAAGAATAATGTAAAGTCACTCACATTCCGAATCGTGCCTTTTCGATTTTTCATTGCCTTAAAAAGGTCAAGCACAACATCATTACTAATGGGAGAAAACATCTCTTTCTCCACACAACAAATTAGACAATCACTCATGAACTGATCACCAGCAACTTTTTCTTGACAACATTCATAGCCGAAAGCGTCTCTCCGTGGATGTTTTGGTAACTGGGATAGCAATACTAGCTTTAGAAGATGATTGGCCAAAGGAAAAGTAACATGTTTATTTAGCAAGATCGGCAATCCCATCCAAATTAGCAAACCTTTCATCCGCTCACACATTATCAATGTAAGTGTGAAGTTCAGAACCAAGATCATCCATTTTTTCGAATCAGAATCATCTGGATAAAACTCGGCTAGCTTCACCAAGCTATCCAAGTTAAAAGCGACAAATCCATCTTTTGGGTTGATATAGCCATGTGGGCAAGTAATGCAGAACTTACCTCATTGAAATGGTCATCAAACTCTTGAAGTTGCCAGTCAATAACGGAATTAAGACACTCTACTCGGTAATGTTGGAGGTTTGTCTTATTAGTTTTTGTCTTGGTTTGTGTCGATTGATATATTGCTCCTGCATATCCGCGTTCTCAATGTGATGTTCTTCACAAAATGAATATGCCTTTTTGTATCAGTGAGTCCCATCCATTCTCCCTTAGTTCTTGTAGCTCATTCCTTGTTGACTTCACACATAACATGGAATTAAGGATGTCTTGATCATTCTTTTGCAAGGAACGTGACAAAGTATTTGCATTTCCTAATATATCCAGCATCATGTGCAAATAAAAACACAAAATCAAAGGTCTCGAAATATGCTACAAGACCACGTGCACGGCTTTTCTTTTCATTTTTCCTTCTTCATCCACATATTTTAGAACATACATGGTTGCAGGGAACAACGTCACTAGACTTGAGAGAGTTCTGTAGTGTGAGCCCTGAAGGAAATATGCCCTAGAGGTAATAATAAAGTTGTTATTTTATATTTACTTATATCATGATAAATGTTTATTATCCATGCTAGAATTGTACTTCATACATGTGTGGATACATAGACAAAACATTGTGTCCCTAGTAAGCCTCTACTAGACTAGCTCGTTAATCAAAGATGGTTAAGTTTCCTAACCATAGACATATGTTGTCATTTGATGAACGGGGCACATCATTAGAAGAATGATGTGATGGACAAGACCCATCTGTTAGCTTAGCATGTTGATCGTTCAGTTTTATTGCTATTGCTTTCTTCATGTCAAATACATATTCCTTCGACTATGAGATTATGCAACTCCCCGATACCGGAGGAATACCTTGTGTGCTATCAAACATCACAACGTAACTGGGTGATTATAAAGATTCTTTACAGGTATATCCGAAGGTGTTTGTTGGGTTGGCATAGATCGAGATTAGGATTTGTCACTCTGAGTATCGGAGAGGTATCTCTAGGCCCTCTCGGTAATGTACATCATAAGAAGCCTTGCCAGCAAAGTGACTAATGAGTTAGTTGCGGGATGATGTATTACGGAACAGGTAAAGAGACTTTATGGTAACAATATTGAACTAGGTATGAAGATACCGACGACCAAATCTCGGGCAAGTAACATACCGATGACAAAGGGAATAACGTATGTTGTCATTACGGTTCTACCGATAAAGATCTTTGTAGAATATGTAGGAGCCAATATGAGCATCCAGGTTCCGCTATTGGTTATTGACCGGAGAAGTGTCTCGGTCATGTCTACATAGTTCTCGAACCCGTAGGGTCCGCACGCTTAACGTTCGGTGACGATTTTGTATTATATGAGTTATGTAATTTGGTGACCGAATGTTGTTCGAAGTCCCGGATGAGATCAAAAACATGATGAGGAGTCTCTAAATGGTCGAGAGGTAAAGATTCATATATAGGATGGTAGTATTCGGACACCGGAAGTGTTCTGGGGGTATAGGTACGTATCGGGTCACCGGAAGGGGTTTCGGTAACCCCCGGCAAACTATATGGGCCTAATGGGCCAAGAGAGGGACAGACCAGCCCCTAAGGGGCTGGTGCGCCTCCCTCATATGGGCTGGCCAAATTGGAGTAGAAAAGGGGAAGGAGGAAAGGAAAAAGGGAATAGAATTCCCCCATCCCCCTCTTGCCTTCCTACTCCGAATAGGGATAGGAAAGGTGGGAGGCTGAATTGAGAGGACCCCAAGTAGGATTCCTCCTACTTGGGGTGCCCCCTTGGATGCCTCTCCTCCCCTCCAACCTATATATATGAAGGGGGGAACCGCTAGAACACACAACAAACATTGTTAGCCGTGTGCGGCGCCCCCCTCCATAGTTTACGCCTCCGGTCATATTCACATAGTGCTTAGACTAAGCCCTGCGCGGATCACTTCACCATCACCGTCACCACGCCGTCATGCTGACGGAACTCTCCCTTGATACTTTGCTGGATCAAGAGTTCGAGGGACGTCATCGAGCTGAACGTGTGCAGAACTCAGAGGTGCCGTACGTTCGGTGCTTGATCGGTCGAAACGAGAAGAAGTTCGACTACATCAATCGCATTGTCAAACGCTTCCGCTTTCGGTCTACGAGGGTACATGGACACACTCTCCCCCTCTCATTGCTATGCATCTCCTAGATAGATCTTGCGTGATCGTAGGATTTTTTTTGAAATTGCATGCTACGTTCCCCAACAAGCCCCAACATGTGTCACCAGCTCTCTGAAGAGTTTGATCTTGATTTAACCCTCTGCCAGTGCTAATTTGCCCACTACCTATGGCTTTTATTACATCCTCTTGATGTTTCTCTCTAATCATGTCCTTTCTTTTGCAAGAAGCTCCAACTGCATTAAATAAAATGGAGATCATGTAGAAAAAATCTGCAATATCTTCATGCTTCTTTGGTACTGCTACAATAACAAAGTGGAGTTGGTGAGAAAAACAATGCACATAATAGGCTGACTTATTCTGTTGCAAAATCTTTGCTTTCAAGCCATTGAACTCGCCATGCATATTGCTAGCCCCGTCATAGCATTGTCATCTGACTTGTTTTATGCTTAAACCAATATCGGTGAATAATTTTTGAAGTGCGGCATGAAGACATATTGTTGATGTTTCTTGCACATGTACAACTCCAACTAACCATTCATTGATAAATCCGCGCTTGCTAAGATATCTCAAACCAACTGTCATTTCCTCTTTGTCAGACACATCAACAGCCTCATCAATCAACAAGCTGAACACATCAGCTCCAGTTTCTTAAACAATAGAATTCAAAGTTATCTATGCACAAATATAAGGGGGTCATTAGAAATTAGTGTAACTTGTGAGACAACAAAAATGGTAGGAAATATAATTTAATGACGATGCTACCTTGGCAAAATAGTTGGCAATTTCCTTCTAAATATCTCCACATACCTGCTTGCAATTTTGTGGAGCATTCTCAAGAACTACCTTCCGTATATCATCATTCTAATTTGCCAAAGTCTTTACCAACTCTCAAAATTTCCTCTTGTTTTTTGACTCTTCTGATTCGTCATGGCCTCGGAAAGCTAAGCCTTGATGCAACAAGTATCTAACTGAATCAATTGAAGCATTAAGACGAAATCAATTTTGCTTTTTTGTAAGATTAGTTTGCTTATCGAGGCAACCTGAATTGATTGATCTTGATTCATCAAAGCATCACATCGTTTTACTGCTACATTATGAAAGCTATTAACATTATCTTTACCCTCATGGGTACCTTATCCAACCTACTTTTCTTGTTCCAACCATTTCAACCATTAATTCCAAATGAATCACTCCCAGCTTGTCCCTCATTGTTATCTCTAAAAATATAGCAACACAAACAAAAGGCCTTATGCACCTTATCACTATACTCAAGCCAACGACCATAATCTTTAAACTATTCCGGATTAAACCTTCATGGAGTATCTCCAATGTCCCTATGTGGATAAACAAAAGTAGACGGCGGCCTGTAAGGTCCCCTCATTAAATATCGTCGCCTAATCTCATCTTGCTTCTTAGGGTTTCTTGTGAACTCTGAAATTCTCTTCCGATCAGCTGTATCATAGGGAACCTCATCTAAATTAATCTCTTTTTGGATAGAAGGCTTCGGGAGACTATTGGAAGCAACATTTGTGCTCTTTGCTTACATCTAATGGGTGACCTTGATGTCCCCGCATCATTATCAGGATTAGGTTATCGACTTCTCTTCTTTGAAAAATATCTTTCCATAGCCTACATAAATCAAAGTCCAGGAGAAAAGGAATTAGAAAATTAGGGAAGAAAGTTTCCCATATCAGGCTATTAGATTTAGATTGGGTAGAACATACAGAGGAAAGAGATGTGGCGGTGATCTTGTTGCCTCAAATTAAATTACAGTTGATTGCCACTATGGCACTATCGATTCTGTCAGGCGTCGGCGTCTTAGGAGGTGAGGACCGGAGCGATGGGCTAGGGCTAACAGCAAACTGGTCAAGATAGGAGAGAGAGAGAGAGAGGCGAGGCAAGTTGGAAAATTGACGAGGCGTGCGGCTATCATCCGTGTATTCATCTTACATGTATTGATCTCTTTTTTTAGACAATTCACTGGAGCTTTATTAATTCATCACAATGTTTACAGGGATGGAAGGAAGATTCGCCGGATGACCTAACCAGACATGGCGGCCACCTACAAGGGTAAGAGCATGCTTCGCTAAATTGTCAGCCTCAAAATTTGAGCTCCTACGTTTCATGAACTATTTTACAAGAAGTAAAGGAAACAAAATGGATAATGATCTCCCAAATTACTGCTTCATAACTTGTTGAATTATGTACATGTATTGATCTAGTAACGAACAGACCTGACAGTGGGCTTTTGGGCCTCTTATTTATCTATGCATGTGGCGTTAGCAGCGCTTGATGGGGTCAAGCCTAATTTTTTATTGGGGCCAGGCCTAATATGTGGTATATAACATGCACGTACATGGAAAATTTCATTGGGTTCATCTGAACCCAATGATACAACGTTGGCTCCGCCCCGAGGGGGGCTAGGAGGTTAGAGGTTAGCCAAACTAGGTGGAGGTGTCGACTCGGGTAGGGAGGTGTGCCCGACCAGCGAGGGAGCGATGCCGACCGCGTGGACGACAATTAGGCCGACATTAGCATGCAACAAAGGGGTGGCATGTCATCGACGCCATGAAGAGGATAATATGAACACAAAAGAAGGAGGATGAGGAAGGAGGAAAGAGAGTGAATTGGGAAAAAATTAGGCAATTGTGGCACATCTCCTCCCTTTAAATTTAGGAATTTGTGGCCATGTGAAGGCTAATGTTTTTTGTGTGTTTATCGGTATTTACTATTTGATGGCGGGCTTAGCCATCTGAGTCACTTGTGGTTCATGATGCTTTCTTTTGACTTCACTCAAATGAGCATTGTCATCCTAGAGGGGATGCTTGGGAAATGTGTCACATCTCTGTTCCTATCAATGAGTACGGCTTGAGTTTCATTGAGTGGAATGAGTTCCAAGCTAGGTTAGCTGGTGGGGTGGAGTTAGTCTTCTCTCCATCTCGTAGGGTTGTCACAGCGTAGGAGGACCCAGCTTCCAAGAAGGGCAACTTGATTGGGCTAGTGGAGGGGCGGCTAAAAGTGTATCTAATCTTGTTGGTGGATTTTGGCAATTAATATCAACATATTTGAGATGTTAATGCTTTAACTAGCTTATCTCAGGAAAGTTTCCTTAGGTTGCAACAAAGGAGATTAAAAGAGACCTCCCCCTTCTCATGAAGACTAGTGCTCACCAAGCCAAGGACCTACCTTCTTCATTTTAGTGATCGAAGATTGAGTCCATCAAAAGGAAAATGAGGTTGCTAAGCTGAGTTTATTTCTCTTCACGCTTAAAGATCAAACCCCAATTCTCTCTTTCATATCTCCATTATATCTACATATACTTCAACACTTCAAAGCTTCAAATTCTTCCAATCGAAACTGCCGAGTTGTTCATCCATCGTAACTTGGGTTCGTGTAACAACTCCATGCCTTGTATTGTTGTTTATGCATTATTGCTTTACTCTTTTTATTTTACTAGGATCCATATATTTATACCAAGTTGTATCATCCATACTAATTCGTTTATTGTTTCTCATATTAGGTGGTTGAAACATGCTAGGTGGCAGCAACAACAAGGGCCTTGGCAAGATGGTGCATAAAATCATGTTTGTTCTATACGATACTACTCAACTAGTTGTTCCTCCATTACTTGGCACGGCTGCAAAGAAGGGAAAACTGACGGTGACAGCGTTGCGCGATGCTACTACCACCAAGAGGACCAAACGGTTGGCGGCTACAGAACCATCCACATAGAAAATAAGTGGAGAAACGAGCAAGGGGGTTGTAAAGGCCGGGGAGGCCGCTTGCTAAGTTCCGTCCTACACCTTCCGCTCCAGTGGGTGTGAGCCCGCTGAGGAGGAGGAGGAGGATGTGCGATGATTGGAGGAGGTGAAGGATATGGAGGAGAAGAACAGGGAGGATGTAGAGAAAGATATGGAGGAGGGGGATAGGCGACAACTGATTGTTTGTTAGGATCGCGGGGTGGGGATGTGCCCTCACAAGTGGCGACTGATTAGGACCATGAGGTTGAGGTGGCCGAGCATGGGGGTTCGTGTGCCACCACTATGATGGAAAAAGTGTGGTTGTGTAGGCCTTCAAGGTTGTCCCGACGACCTTATGCGCATAAACACATGGTGCTTAAACTAGTTGGAGACAAGTGGTTCGCTCGACTCTTAGAAATTACTACATTTGCACCTGGTATATTTCATCACATACAGAACGACATGGATTTCCATTATGCAGGAGCTTCACACATGCTGGTGACACGCCTCCACCACACTTGTCGGACGATGATACGTCCATTTTGCATCATGCTTTTATATCGATATTTATTGCATTATGGGCTGTTATTACACATTATGTCACAATACTTATGCCTATTCTCCCTTATTTTACAAGGTTTACATAAAGAGGGAGAATGCCGGCAGCTGGGATTCTGGGCTGGTGTTACGGCATTTCTCTCTCAAGGTAGTTTTGGTGATTGATGACAACATGTTTGCGGACTAATCTTGTGCTTTGAATATTTCACAGATTCTCCCCTGGCACGAGACGTTTTCTTCCCCTCAGAGTATATTTCAAGACGGTGTAGCTCTTTCGTTTTTTTCTCGGTGGACTAGTTGCGTAGAGAGCACCGTACTATCAAGAGGGGGTCCGCTGGGGTATTGCATGGGTGGAATCAACACGTACACATCAGCTTCTCACCCTCCAAGCTTTTCCATTCCATTGTAGAGATCTCTCCTCTCTTCCCTGTCCTGTCTGGGTCCAAGCGGTAGTACCGCGCAACCCAGCGGTAGTACCGCTAAGGAGCCACAAGCGGCAGTACCGCTCCACAGCGGTAGTACCGCCCGTGGCTCCACAGCAGTAGTACTGCTAGGGTGCCTGGCACCTCCGCCTCGTCCTCAGCCTCTTTGGAGAGATTCTCTCTCTCTCTCTTCTGTGCCCCAGCGGTAGTACCGCACTACCAGTGGTAGTACGGCCAAAGGGTCATAAGCGGCAGTACCGCTCCACGGCGGTAGTACCGCCCGTGACCCCGCTGCCGTAGTACCGCTGGGCTGTGTGGCTCCTACCGCCTTGACTCGAGGGGTCTTTTTCTCGTGTCGGGTTTTGCGGCACTAGTTGCGGTTGTAGAGGCGATAGTACCGTTCCAGGAGCGGTAGTACCGCCCCTACCACCGCGGTAGTACCGCGTTGGGTCCTATTCCCTACTAGTCTCCTCTGCGCGGCAGTGCCGCTGGCTGGCGCGGCAGTACCGCTGACCTGGCGGTAGTACCGCCCCCTCTCAACGGTAGTACCGCCCTGTGCGGGGCTGGTTGGTGAGGGGCAACGGTTGGATTGTTGCCCCCACTATAAAAGGGAGTCCCCTTCTTCTCTTTGACCTACATCTTCCTCCCCCATGCTCCATTTATTGCTCAAGCTCCATTAAATGCTCCAAGCTCCATTTTCGCCCGATCTATCTCTCTAGCCAATCAAACTTGTTGATTTGCTCGAGAGTGGTTGAGAAGGCCCCGATCTACACTTCCACCAAGGGATTTTCGATTCCCCCACTCATCCCTAGTGGATCTTGTTACTCTTGGGTGTTTGAGCACCCTAGACGGTTGAGGTCACCATGGAGCCATAGTCCATTGTGGTGAAGCTTCGTGGTTTTGTTGGGAGCCTCCGATTAAGTTGTGGAGATTGCCCCAACCTTGTTTGTAAAGGTTCGGTCGCCGCCTTCAAGGGCACCAATAGTGGAATCACTGCATCTCGCATTGTGTGAGGGCGTGAGGAGAATACGGTGGCCCTAGTGGCTTCTTGGGGAGCATCGTGCCTCCACACCGCTCCAATGGAGATGTACTTCCCTTCAAAGGGAAGGAACTTCGGTAACACATACTCGTCTTCACCGGATCCACTCTTGGTTATCTCTTACCTTTACTTGTGCAAGCTCTTTAGTGTTACTTCTATTGCTTGCTAGCTTGCTTTTGGTTTTACATCATATAGGTTGCTCACCTAGTTGCACATCTAGACAACCTACTTTGATGCAAAGTTTAATTTGATAAAGAAAAGTTAAAAATTAGTAGTTGCCTATTCACCCCCCCCCCTCTAGTCAACCATATCGATCTTTTCAATTGGTATCAGAGCCTCGTCTCTTTATTAAGGACTTTACCGTCCAAAGAGTATGGTTGATACCGTAGACGGTGTGGAGGAACACTCCGGTGTGAATTCGATCTCGTCCACGGGCGATGGGGGAACCTCGGTCTCTCGTGAGGAATTCAATGTGGCCTTAGAGACATTGAAGACCTCCATGACGACCGAGGTTGAAAGCATGTTTACTAAATTTCTTGAGGGACTTAAACTTTCCACCGCACCGTTGAAAGTGGGTGATCTCACCAACAAGGTGACGGATGCTATCCCCGACAAGGGGGAAGCTAGTAGTGAAAAGGCTCCATCTTCTAGTGGTAAAAATGGCACCGGCATCTTTGCTCATGTGGAACCACCACTTGTTTATGGTGGACCGGTTCCTTCTACTCATTTGAATCATGCCGGTCCTCCCCCTAAGATTGTGAAAAATGAGGACTTTGATTCTTGGGTTTGCCGCTTTAAACGTCATTTAAATCATGTGAACACTAACCTTTGGAGAATCGTTGAAGAAGGTTTTTATCCGCATGATCCAAGCAACTTCACTCCTCGAGAAGCCGTGGATAATCAATTCAATGAGAATTCTCTCTTTATCATTCAAGATGCAATTCCACCCGAAGACCTACCTCATCTTCGTCCCTTCGCCTTGGCCAAAGATGCATGGCATTGTGTTGTCTCTCTCTACCGGGGAAGCGCAAGCATTCAACGCTCCAACTATGAAGTGGTGCAAGATGAGGCCGATGAGTTTGCTATGAAAGAAGATGAAGAACCTCGTGAGATTTATCGGGGAGTAACCAAACTCGCGGTCTCACTACGAGATCACGGGAGCAAGGACACGGATGACAATTGGATCAAGCGCAAATTCCTCAAGGCAATGATGCCCTACCACAAGGCCATGTCCTCCGTCATTCGTCAAAGACCGGACTTCCACACTTTGACCTCAAGCGAAGTGTTGGATGAGTTTGTGGCCATGAACATTTTGGACAAGACCGCCGACAATGCGGTGCTCCGTTCTCAATGGGCAAAGAAGTCTAACCTTGCATTGAAGGCCAAGCTCACCGTTGAAGAAGAAGAAGAGGAAGAAGAGGAGAGCAACCCCAAAGATACGAAGTATGCATATCATGAACACATGGCACTTGCTTCAAGGCAATTTTGGAGCAAGAAAACTCGAGGCCAAACTTTAGCAAAAACAACTCGAGTGGCACGAGGGGCAAGCAACGTGTAAGGACTTGCTACAATTGCGGCAATGTGAGTCATTTTGTTGCGGAATGCCCGTATGAGAAGAGGGAAGACAATGGTGGAAAGCTCATCCGAAAAGACAAGGCCAAGTCGTTCCCCAACAAGAACAACTTCACCAAGAAGACTCCTCCCAAGGCATTGGTTGTACAAGAAGAGTACAATGAGGATGATGACGATGATGAAGATGATGAGTCGGTTGCCATGGCCTCCATTGCCATTGCGACGACTTCACGGGTGTCTCTCTTCGACTCACCCAATGAGAGCATCACCGCCAAGTGCCTCATGGCTAAAGCCACCAACAAGGTAACCCCCAATATCAAAACTACCATCATTAATCATCCTTCTCTGACGGATAGCATTAATGAACTTGAGGGAGCTAATGTGGAGGCTAACGAGTTTGAGGCCTTTATGGGCAAACTCAAGGGAATATCCAAGAAGCACTTTGTTGCTCTCTTGGAACAACTTGGTGAAGCCAATGACATGATCGAGGCTCACGAAGACACCATCACTAAGATGGAAGGGCATAGTCGTGACTATGCCGATGAGATTTCGGATATTTCCAATGCTCTTGAGGAAGAGCGTGGTCTTCATTTGGCTCTTGAGGAGTCACACAACGTTGATCATGCTAAGTTAAAGAAAGATTATGATCATGTCCTCATAGTTTCTCATGTGCTAAACTCCGAGAAGGCCGAACTTGAGGTTGATCTTACTAGACTCAAAGAGGAGTTTGATCTACTTGACAAGGCTCACAAGGTCTTGAAGGGTGCTCATGCTAGCCTCAAAGAGTCTCATGATCAACTTCAAGTAAAGCTAACCAAGGAAAAAGCCACTTTCCCTCGTATGATGTTAATTGATAATGCAAATGCTACTAACCCGTGTTGTGAGCATGTGCATCTCATTGAGGAGAACGCTAAGCTAAAGGGGCAACTTGAGAGAGGTCTTGTGACTTGCATACAAGGCAAGAAGAACCTCAACGATCTCTTGATCAACCAAAAGGGAGTTGTGGCCAAGGAAGGGGTTGGGTACGTGCCCGACTCCAAGAACAAGAAGAAGAATGACAAGACCAAACGACCTCCTCCTCTCATGCAAACCTTTGTGAAGGAGGGAGAGAGTGCCTCCGAGGAGAAGAAGAAGAACAATGTCAAGAAGGGCAATGTCACCCCTCCCAACAAAGCCGGCGATTTTAATCCTTCTTATGTGTTATGCCGTGCTAGTGATGGGCATGTTTATGCCAAATTTGTTGGTTCTCCTCATGAATACATTGAATGGTCTATTTGGGTTCCAAAAACCCTTGTTACTAACATCAAAGGACCAATTATAAAATTGGTACCTAAAACCAAGCATTGATCTCTTGTAGGTGTTTGCTTCCGGTGGGGGATCATGGTTGCTCGATAGCGGAGCTACAAATCATATGACCGGAAGCAAGGACTTGGTGGTGAACGTGCACAAGGTTCCATCTATGCCCACCAATGTCGAGTGGGGTGACGCCTCATCTTCTAAGGTATTGGGACTTGGCAAGGTGGTCATCTCTCATGATCTCACGATCGAGAAGGTCATGCTTGTTGAGTCCCTTGCATACAATTTACTTTCCGTTCGTCAACTTGCAATCATGGGCTTTGCCACTTTCTTTGATATCGATACCGTGGCCCTCTTGTGGAGCAAGACTCTTAAAGTAGCCTTTGTTGGGCATGTCGAGAACGGTCTATATGTGATTAACTTTTCGGAGCGACCCACTAAGACCGCGACATGCCTAATGGCTAAAGTTGATGTGGGATGGCTTTGGCATCGCCGTTTAGCCCATGTCAATATGAGATCTTTGCAGAGTCTTCTCAAGGGGGACCATGTCCGTGGACTAACGAATGTTAGTTTTGCTAAAGATCGTGCTTGCAGTGCCTGTATCGAAGGAAAGCTACATGAGAAGGCTCACCCTCCCACGACTATCATTTATTCGAAGAGGCCTTTGGAGCTCCTTCACATGGATCTCTTTGGGCCTCCATCCTTCGATAGTCTTGGAGGTAGGAAGTATTGCTTGGTGATTGTGGATGACTACTCAAGGTACACGTGGGTGTATTTCTTCAAGAGGAAGAGCGAGACCCAACAAACCGTCATTGACTTTGCAAATGAAGCAAAATGTCAACACAATGCAAAGATCTTGACAATAAGAAGTGACAACGGCACCGAGTTCAAGAACTACACCTTGGATGAATTTCTCAGTGATGAGGGAATCAAGCACCAATATTCCACACCATACACCCCTCAACAAAACGGTGTTGCAGAGAGAAAGAACCGGACGTTGATGGATGCGGCAAGGACCATGATGGCAGAGTTCAAGTCTCCGTACAACTTTTGGGCCGAAGCCATCAACACCGCGTGTCATGCATCAAATCGGCTCTACCTCCGCAAGGGCTTGAACAAGACTCCATATGAGATACTCACCGGTAACAAGCCCAATCTCAAGTACTTCCGGGTATTCGGGTGTAAGTGTTTCATTCTCAAGAAAGGTGTTCGGTTGTCTAAAATTGAGGCTAGAGCTTATGAGGGCATATTTGTTGGTTATGCTACAAACTCTCATGCTTACCGTGTCCTCAATAAATCCACGGGACTTATTGAGGAGACGTGTAACGTGGAGTTTGATGAGAATAACGGCTCCCAAGTGGAGCAAAGTGGCACTTGTGATGTAGGTGAGGAAATTCCTCCCCAAGCCATAAGAAGAATGGGTGTTGGCTTTATCCTACCCATTGAGGAACCCCTTGTGGCCGAAGGAGAAGGACAAAGCTCCACTCAAGTGGAGCCATCACCAACCCAAGGCCCACACGCTTCCGAAGAACAACATGAAGGCCCTCATCCTCAAGAACATGACCAAGGGCAAGATCACGCTCAAGACGGTGTTGACACATCAAGTGATGCCCAAGGTCAAGTTCTCTCCTCCGAGCAAGTTCAAGAACAAGAACAAGCCCAAGACGACACTCAAGATGATCAAGTGACCACTCCTCGTCTCACCCCCGAGGAGGAATTAGAGCGCCGTGCCGCCAAGGTTGCTTCCAAGCTCTCCACCAAGGATCATCTCATGACGAATGTGCTTGGAAGCTTAAGAAAGGGGGTAAGCACTCGTAGACAATTAGCAAATTATTGTGAGCATCACGCGTTTGTCTCTTGTGTGGAACCCCACAAGGTCTATGAAGCGCTAGAAGATCCGGATTGGCTCAATGCCATGCATGAAGAACTCAACAACTTCGAGCGCAACAAAGTGTGGAGATTGGTGCCAAGACCGACCGGGAATCACAATGTCATAGGAACCAAGTGGATATTTAAGAACAAGCAAGATGCCCATGGGATTATCATTCGCAACAAGGCTCGTTTGGTAGCACAAGGCTACTCCCAAGTCGAGGGTATCGACTACGGTGAAACCTTTGCTCCCGTTTCTCGTCTTGAATCCATTCGCATGTTGATTGCATATGCTTCTCATCATAATTTTAAGTTACAACAAATGGATGTGAAGAGTGCTTTTCTTAATGGTCCTATTAATGAGTTGGTTTACGTCAAGCAACCCCCCGGGTTCGAGGATCCCTACTTTCCCGATCATGTGTATCAACTCGATAAGGCACTCTATGGCCTTAAACAAGCCCCACGTGCGTGGTATGACCACCTTACCGAGTTGTTACAAGACCGTGGTTTTGAAGTTGGGCTAATCGACCCCACTCTTTTTACTAAGAAGGTCAAAGGGGAGTTGTTTGTGTGCCAATTATACGTTGATGATATTATCTTTGGTTCTCCTAACAAAGCTTTCAATGAGGAATTTGCCGCCCTCATGACCTCAAAGTTCGAGATGTCCTCCATGGGAGAGTTGAAGTTCTTTCTAGGGTTCGAAGTGAAGCAAAGAAGAGAAGGAACCTTCATCAATCAATCCAAATACACTCAAGACATGCCCAAGAGATTCAAGCTAAGTGACGTCAAGCCGGCTTCCACTCCAATGCCCACCAAGTGCCAACTTGACTTAGATCCCAATGGTAAAGTGGTGGATCAAAAGGTATATCGTTCCATGATTGGATCCTTGCTTTACCTTTGTGCATCTAGACCGGACATCATGTTGACTGTGGGAATTTGTGCACGGTTTCAAGCCGCACCTAAGAAAAGTCACTATGTGGCGGTCAAACGAATCTTTCGATATTTGGCTCATACCCCAAACTTTGGCTTATGGTACCCAAGAGGATCAAACTTCAAGCTTGTAGGGTACTCGGATTCCGATTGGGCGGGAGACAAAGTGGATAGGAAGTCCACTTCCGGAGGGTGCCAATTCCTTGGTTGCTCTTTGGTAAGTTGGTCTTCCAAAAAGCAAAGTTGTGTGTCTCTCTCGTCCACTGAGGCGGAGTATGTTGCCGCCGGTAGTTGTTGTGCACAACTCCTATGGATGAGGCAAACTTTAAAGGATTATGGTGTCACTTGTGACTGTTGGAAATACGCCCTAGAGGCAATAATAAAATGGTTATTATTATATTTCTTTGTTCATGATAATTTTCTATTGTTCATGCTATAATTGTGTTATCCGGAAATCGTAATACATGTGTGAATACATAGACCACGACCGTCCCTAGTGAGCCTCTAGTTGACTAGCTCGTTGATCAAAAGATGGTCATGGTTTCCTGACTATGGACATTGGATGTCATTGGTAATGGGATCACATCATTAGGAGAATGATGTGATGGACAAGACCCAATCCTAAGCTTAGCTCAAAGATCGTGTAGTTCGTTTGCTGTAGCTTTTCTGAATGTCAAGTATCATTTCCTTAGACCATCAGATTGTGCAACTCCCGGATACCGTAGGAGTGCCTTGGGTGTGCCAAACGTCACAACGTAACTGGGTGACTATAAAGGTACATTACAGGTATCTCCGAAAGTGTCTGTTGGGTTGGCACGAATCGAGACTGGGATTTGTCACTCCGTATGACGGAGAGGTATCTCTGGGCCCACTCAGTAATGCATCATCATAATGAGCTCAATGTGATGAAGTGGTTGATCACAGGATCATGCATTACGGTACGAGTAAAGTGACTTGCCGGTAACGAGACTGAACAAGGTATTGGGATACCGACGATCGAGTCTCGGACAAGTAACGTACCGATTGACAAAGGGAATTGTATACGGATTGATTGAATCCTCGACATCGTGGTTCATCCAATGAGATCATCGTGGATCATGTGGGAACCAACATGGGTATCCAGATCCCGCTGTTGGTTATTGACTGGAGAGTCGTCTTGGTCATGTCTGCATGTCTCCCGAACCCGTAGGGTCTACACGCTTAAGGTTCGGTGATGCTAGGGTTGTTAGGAAGACTTGTATGTGATTACCGTTATCGAATGTTGTTTGAAGTCCCGGATGAGATCCCGGACGTCACGAGGAGTTCCGGAATGGTCCGGAGGTAAAGATTTATATATGGGAAGTTGTCATATGGTCGCCGGAAAGTTTCGGGGGCATATCAGTATTGTACCGGGGCCACCGGAGGGGTTCCGGGGGTCCACCGGGAGGGTCCACCTCTTCCGGAGAGCCTTATGGGCTGTATGGAGAAGGGAACCAGCCCAAGTGGGCTGGGGCGCCACACACCCCTAGGGCCCATGCGCCTAGGGTTGGGGGAAACCCTAAGGGGGGGCGCCCCCTTGCTTGGGGGGCAAGCCCCCCCCCCCTTGGCCGCCCCCCTCTAGATCTCATCTAGAGGGGGCTGGCCCCCTTCCCCTTTCCCCTATAAATAGAGGGGTGAGGGGAGGGCTGCACATAACATTCAAGGCGCAGCCCCTCCCCTCCCCAACACCTCTCCTCCTCCATAAGAGCTTGGCGAAGCCCTGCCGGAGTACTGCAGCTTCATCACCACCACACCGTCGTGCTGCTGTTGGAGCCCTCTTCCTCAATCTCTCCCTCCTCCTTGCTGGATCAAGGCGTGGGAGACGTCCTCGCTCCGTACGTGTGTTGAACGCAGAGGTGCCGTCCGTTCGGCACTAGGATCTTCGGTGATTTGGATCACGTCGAGTACGACTCCATCAACCCCGTTCTCTTGAACGCTTCCGCTCGTGATCTACAAGGGTATGTAGATGCACTCCTCTCTCCCTCATTGCTAGATGACTCCATAGATTGATCTTGGTGATGGGTAGAAAATTTTTAAATTCTGCTACGTTCCCCAACAGTGACAAAGTGCCTCTTTGGTGTGACAATGAAAGTGCCATCAAGATCTCTCTCAACCCGGTGCAACACTTCAAGACGAAGCATATTGAGATTCGGTATCACTTCATCCGGGATCACATTAGGCGAGGAGAGATCGAGCTCAACTATGTCAACACTCATGACAACCTTGCAGATATTTTCACGAAGCCCTTGGATGAAGAAAGATTTCGCAAGTTAAGGCATGAGCTAAATATCATTGATTCGAGCAATGTGGCTTGAACCCTTGCACACCCCACCACGCTCATTTTGTTGTCTAGTTTAGGTGTAGGCATGGACATAGGGGGAGTGTTGTTCTCTCAATGAACTCTCCCTCCCCCCATTATGCATAAATTGATCAAGTCTTTCACTTTAGCCATTGTTGATGGTACTTGTGCTTCAAAGACGAGTTTTGGTCATGGGCCCAAGGTTAAAATCTTCGCTGCGCCATACCTTTTGACTCAAACATAGGTGGCCTCGGCCACCGCCCTCTTTTGAGAGGTGTGTCTTGGTCGTTTGCTGGTGTGCTCTTTTTCTTGCCGTTTTTATCTTTCCTTCGAGCAAAAGCCTTATTTTTTTGGTTGCCGTGGCATGCTGGGCGGTACTACCGCTGGTGGTGCGCGGTACTACCGCTCATAAGCGGTACTACCGCCCCCAACACGGTACTACCGCTGAGGGACGGGACCAGGGGGTTATATCGGGGCAGGGGGAGGTTTCTTCTCCCCCATACCCATTCACTTCGCCCCCTCTTTCCTCTTCCTCTCTCCAGCCTCCACTCGCCGCGGGAGGGCTCCGGCGGATCTCCGTCTCCGGGGCGTCCCTCTCCATTTCCTTTGGTGGAGTCGATCCCCACCCCGTTCTCTTGCCATGGATGCCGGTATTGCCCCCGTTCCTTCTTTCCTTTTGTCTCGTTTTCAGATCTTGTTTCTTAGGGGTAATGGTGGTTGCATCTCTAGATTTTTGGCTAAATCTAGGCTTGAGTTGGTTGGAGAAGGCAACTAGACTATCTCGATTAGAGTTTGGTAGGAATATTTTTGAATTTAGCAGGCCGGTAGTGCCGGATCTGACCACGGTAGTAGGAAACCGCTGTTTCTCCGCCTCGTGCTGTAGGAAACTGCTGTTTCTCTGCCTCGAGCAGTACTACCGCTCTCGTTGGAGCGGTACTACTGCTCTTTTTGGGGCGGTACTACCGCTTCGGCGGTACTACCGCGGGCATGTCACGGTACTACCGATGCATGCCAAATTCCATCAAATTCCTACCTTACCTTGATTATTTGTGTTGTGTTTGTTGGCTTATGCTCGTTCTTTCTGGTTGTTTTGCGTGTTCTTGTGTTTGGCTCCAGGTGATGACCATTCTGAGCATCAAGCTCGCCGTATCAACCCCGGGCGTGCAACATCAAAACGCTACCGCACCTCTGAGCCAGCCGGTGGCTCCTCGAGCACCCAACCGCCTCCAGCAAGTGCATCCGCAAGTGTTCCTCCACCTCCTTAGCAAACGAAGAGATCCGCCAACAAGCCAAAAGGGAAGACTGTGACTGAGATGACCAACAAGGAGTTTTGGGAGAAGCGGTGCCGCAACCCCTATGCGGTGGACCAAGAACGCACTTTGGTCAACCACCCGTTCTAGAACCGTTTTCAGTTTGCCATCTACTTTGATGTGATCAAGGCCAAGAAGAATCTCTTTGTTGATGTTCGCTCCATTGACACTGATGCTATGGAGAAGGACCCGGAGTACTTTGGCGAAGCCCTTCAGATGTGCACTCAGCTGAACATTCTCAGGATCATGCAATTCAACAAGGATTTCGATGCGGATTTAGTGGCTCAATTCTATGCCACCGTCCATCTTGGGACAGATGTCGACAGGACTCTGACATGGATGACCAATGGCAAGCTGCTTTCCGTCAAGTGGAAGGCTTTCATGGAGTTACTTGATGTGGTGGATCACGGGCTTGAGACTCCTGTCGGTTTCCGCCCTCACCGCAATGGTACGTCCACCCACAAGCAAGCCCTTTGGCCCTACTGCATTGTGAAAGTTCACCCAGTAACTGAGAAGAAGACCTATGAGCTGTCTCCGTATCTGGACATTCTTCATCGCATCTTCCGTGAGACTCTCTTCCCTCGGATCGGGAATCTGGATATGGTCCACTCTTACCTCGTGGACATGCTCCTTTTCTGTCAGCATGAGAAGAAAGCAAGCACTGGAGAGAGCCTGGATATTTCTCATGTCATGTGGTCTGAACTTCTCTCTGCCGTGTCTGAGCGCAAGTGCCCTATATATGGTCCATTCATCATGAGGCTCATTGAGAGGGCCTGGGCACAGACTTATCCCAGAGTGTTGCTAGAAACTGGAGACTTGGTTTCTCATGAGATCAAGCGTCTGAGGAAGAAGGACAATTGGGCCACCCCAGCGCCTCACACAGGGGGTCCGTATGCTGCTGCTGCCATGGGGGGGTCCGTCTGCTGCTGCTGCCATGGGGGATCCGTCTGCTGCTGCTGCTGCCATGGGGACCGAGGGTGGGGCTGCTACTGATGATCATGAGGAGGACTTTGGGCCCTCTAGTACAAAACCATCATGGGCACAGAAGCTTAAACGCAAGATGAAGAAGCTTTTCTACATGGAGTCTCATGGTCAGTACATGACTCATGTGGCGGAGAAGCATGCAGGACGCGCCACAAGGAGCTCATGCGTCAGATGGGAGCGACAGTTGCCAGTGGGTCTGAGGGTCAGATCACTGAAGAGGAGGAATGGATTCATCAGCATTGCCCTTGGACCGACTCCGATGCCGAGCAGTTTTCGACCCACGATGAAGATGTAGAGATGTGATGTTCGAGATCTTCATCTTCCCATCACCTGGAGTCGTAGCGTCACTCTTTGCCCTTTTTGGTGTCTCGCTGCCAAAGGGGGAGAGAGTGTAGGGATTTGTGTTATTGCCGTGCTTTGAGTCGTCTTGTGGTTTCTTGTGTGTTCTCTCGGTGTCTTTATTTGGTTTGGTTTGGTGCCTGTGAGACCTAAGTTCTAGACATATGGTGTGAGACATATGCTCCCTATCGCTACCTTATTACTTATGTCTATTCAGTACTGTAGTTTATTATGAGATGCATGCTTGTCCTGTTTTATTCTCTTCTCTCTTATATCTTGTGCTTAGTATTGTTGGACTATAAAGTATAGGGGGAGTGTTGATCCGAATCTGTGTGTCTTGCTCTGAATGCTCCACTATCTAGGTGCACACATTCTGGGGGAGCCCGTCTATATTTTGTAGTTCAGAGTTTTCTTCTTTTATTTCTTTTCCTTGTGCAAATCCCTAGTTGTCATCAATCCACCAAAAAGGGGGAGATTGTTACGGCATATCTCTCTCAAGGTAGTTTTGGTGATTGATGACAACATGTTTGCGGACTAATCTTGTGCTTTGAATATTTCACAGATTCTCCCCTGGCACGAGACGTTTTCTTCCCCTCGGAGTATATTTCAAGACGGTGTAGCTCTTTCGTTTCTTTCTCAGTGGACTAGTTGCGTAGAGGGCACCGTACTATCAAGAGGGGGTCCGCTGGGGTATTGCATGGGTGGAATCAACACGTACACATCAGCTTCTCACCCTCCGAGCTTTTCCATTCCATTGTAGAGATCTCTCCTCTCTTCCTTGTCCTGTCTCGGTCCAAGCGGTAGTATCGTGCAACCCAGCGGTAGTACCGCTGAGGAGCCACAAGCGGCAGTACCGCTCCACAGCGGTAGTACCGCCCGTGGCTCCACAGCAGTAGTGCCGCTGGGGTGCCTGGCACCTCCGCCTCGTCCTCAGCCTCTTTGGAGAGATTCTCTCTCTCTTCTGTGCCCCAGCGGTAGAACCGCACTACCAGCGGTAGTACGGCCGAAGGGTCACAAGCGGCAGTACTGCTCCACGGCGGTAGTACCGCCCGTGACCCCGCTGCTGTAGTACCGCTGGGCTGTGTGGCTCTTACCGCCTCAACTCGAGGGGTCTTTTTCTTGTGTCGGGTTTTGCGGCACTAGTTGCGGTTGTAGAGGCGGTAGTACCGTTCCAGGAGCGGTAGTACCGCCCCTACCACCGCGGTAGTACCGCGTTGGGTCCTATTCCCTACTAGTCTCCTCTGCGCGGCAGTGCCGCTGGCTGGCGCGGCAGTGCCGCTGACCTGGCGGTAGTACCGCCCCCTCTCAGCAGTACTACCGCCCTATGCGGGGCTGGTTGGTGAGGGGCAACGGTTGGATTGTTGCCCCCACTATAAAATGGAGTCCCCTTCTTCTCTTTGACCTACCTCTTCCTCCCCCAAGCTCCATTTATTGCTCAAGCTCCATTAAATGCTCCAAGCTCCATTTTCGCCCGATCTATCTCTCTAGCCAATCAAACTTGTTGATTTGCTCGGTGGTTGAGAAGGCCCTGATCTACACTTCCACCAAGGGATTTTCGATTCCCCCACTCATCTCTAGCGGATCTTGTTACTCTTGGGTGTTTGATCACCCTAGACGGTTGAGGTCACCATGGAGCCATAATCCATTGTGGTGAAGCTTCGTGGTTTTGTTGGGAGCCTCTGATTAAGTTGTGGAGATTGCCCCAACCTTGTTTGTAAAGGTTTGGTCGCCGCCTTCAAGGGAACCAATAGTGGAATCACTGCATCTCGCATTGTGTGAGGGCGTGAGGAGAATACGGTGGCCCTAGTGGCTTCTTGGGGAGCATCGTGCCTCCACACCGCTCCAACGGAGACGTACTTCCCTTCAAAGGGAAGGAACTTCGGTAACACATCCTCGTCTTCACCGGATCCACTCTTGGTTATCTCTTACCTTTACTTGTGCAAGCTCTTTAGTGTTACTTCTCTTGCTTGCTAGCTTGCTTGTTGGTTTTGCATCATATAGGTTGCTCACCTAGTTGCACATCTAGACAACCTACTTTGATGCAAAGTTTAATTTGATAAAGAAAAGTTAAAAATTGGTAGTTGCCTATTCACCCCCCCCCCTCTAGTCAACCATATTGATCCTTTCAGCTGGAAAAGGAGCAAATGTTAGAGACCTATTCTGCACAGCTCCAAAAGTCCTGAAACTTCACGGAAGACGTTTTCAGAATATATAAAAAAAATACTCAGCGGAAGAGATTCACCAGGGGGCCACACCCTGCCCACGAGGGTGGGGGCGCGTCCTACCCCCCTAGGTGCGCCCCCTACCTCGTGGGCCCCCTGGTGGCCCTCCGGTGGCCATCTTCTGCTATATGAAGTCTTTCGATGGGAAAAAAATAACAAGCCATCTTCTCGGACGAAACTCCGCCGCCACGAGGCAGAACCTTGGCGGAACCAATCTAGGGCTCTGGCGGAGCTGTTCTGCCGGGGAAACTTCCCTCCCGGAGGGGGAAATCATCGCCATCATCATCACCAATGCTCCTCTCATCGGGAGAGGGCAATCTCCATCAACATCTTCATCAGCACCATCTCCTCTCAAAACCCTAGTTCATCTCTTGTATCCAATTCTTGTCTCCAAGTCCGGGATTGGTGCTAGTAGGTTGCTAGTAGTGTTAATTACTCCTTGTAGTTGATGCTAGTTGGTTTAATTGGTGGAACATCATGTGTTCAGATCATATATGCATATTAATACCCCTCTGATTATGAACATGTTTATGCTTTGTGAGTAGTTACGTTTGTTCCTGAGGACATGGGAGAAGTCTTGCTATCAGTAGTCATGTGAATTTGGTATTCGTTCGATATTTTGATGAGATGTATCTTGTCTCTCGTCTAGTGGTGTTATGTGAACGTCGACTACATGACACTTCACCATTATTTGGGCCTAGAGGAAGGCATTGGAAAGTAATAAGTAGATGATGGGTTGCTAGAGTGACAGAAGCTTAAACCCTAGTTTATGTGTTGCTTTGTAAGGGGCTGATTTGGATCCATATGTTTCATGCTATGGTTAGGTTTATCTTAATACTTTTGTTGTAGTTGTGGATGCTTGTAATAGAGGTTAATCATAAGTGGGATGCTTGTCCAAGTAAGGGCAGTACACAAGCACTGGTCCACCAACATACCAAATTATCAAAGTACCGAACGCGAATCATATGAACGTGATGAAAACTAGCTTGACGATATTCCCATGTGTCCTCGAGAGCGCTTTTCTCTATATAAGAGTTTGTCCAGGCTTGTCCTTTGCTACAAAAATTGGGCCACCTTGCTGCACTTTATTTACTTTTGTTACTTGTTGCTCGTTACAAATTATCCTATCACAAAACTATCTGTTACCACTTATTTCAGTACTTGTAGAGAATACCTTGCTGGAAACCGCTTATCATTTCCTTCTGCTCCTCGTTGGGTTCGACACTCTTACTTATCGAAAGGACTATGATAGATCCCCTATACTTGTGGGTCATCAGACGACATCATTGGTCTTCTATGTAAATTATATTACCCTCGCTTAGTAACTATGCCGAATAATAGCACGGAATGAGCCTGGTCATGGGAGCACTATAAATACGTGAAGGGTTTTCGGACAGAAGAAAGAGGGTGTATGACAACGCCATTGTGCCTGTGATCCGTTGATTTCTTGGTGAGTTCCTTTGAAAGACTGCAAGGTCAATACCAAGAGCTTGAAAATTGTTGTACTCATGACTTCATCCTTTGCCTGTATTCATGATTATAAGATTTCTTTACTTGTGCCGAGGGTGAGAAGAATCACGCAAATATGCTCGTGGAAAATATTGGCAAGAAGCTTGTCCATGACACGCACTATGAGGGGCGCGCCAGGTGAGTGGTCCAGTATCACGCGGAACAACTCAATATTAAGCTTGAGAAAATGGATGTCTGACAGAAGCATCTTACGAATCAAGAGTACACGAAGATAAATGACAGTTGCTTTTTATTTCCTATGACTGCAGCTTAGCTTTCTTCCTAAGATGTATTTATTTACTTAGGTGGTTCCTCGGTGATGCGTCGATCGATCAAGTTCTTTCCTTGATACTCCATATTATTCCCATACATGATATCCTGACGAAAACATACAAAAAGAAGTGCACGAATGCGCTAAAATCCAAAGAATTTTATACTATAGAACAAAATTATAAGTGTAAGTCATCACATAAATTGGACTCATCACATGTTAAGTACGTTTTTTCTGTCGAGTCCCCTGATTGGAGATTTCATATGCTTAGTACTCCCTCCGTAAGGAAATATAAGAGTGTTTAGATCACTAAAGTAGTGATCTAAACGCTCTTATATTTCTTTACAGAGGAAGCACTTAAGGAAATGTAGCATGTAAGCCATGAGGACATTCATACACTTGACGTCACCCAATGCGTAGCATAGTCGGTTCAGATTTTATCTATATTTAGAATTCGGCAAAGTGTTTGTCGAGTCCCCGACAACTGGCACTCGAGCCTTTTCCTGAAGGGTGTGGGCCGAGTACCCTAAGGCGAGAGTGGAACTTTGCAAACTGAGTTTAAATTGGCTTTTGCCGAGTTTTCTGGGCACTTGGAAAATACAATAATTGCAGTAGTGAATTTTGAAGGAAATATGCCCTAGAGGCAATAATAAAGTTATTATTTATTTTCTTATATCATGATAAATGTTTATTATTCATGCTAGAATTGTATTAACCGGAAACATGATACATGTGTGAATACATAGACAAACAGAGTGTCACAAGTATGCCTCTACTTGACTAGCTCCTTGATCGAAGATGGTTATGTTTCCTAGCCATAGACAAAGAGTTGTCATTTGATTAACGGGATCACATCATTAGGAGAATGATGTTATTGACTTGACCCATTCCGTTAGCTTAGCACTTGATCGTTTATTTTTTTGCTATTGCTTTCTTCATGACTTATACATGTTCCTATGACTATGAGATTATGCAACTCCCGTTTACCAGAGGAACACTTTGTGTGCTACCAAACGTCACAACGTAACTGGGTGATTATAAAGGTGCTCTACAGGTGTCTCCGAAGGTACTTGTTGGGTTGGCGTATTTTGAGATTAGGATTTGTCACTCCGATTGTCGGAGAGGTATCTCTGGGCCCACTCGGTAATACACATCACTTAAGCCTTGCATGTAACACCCTCGATGTGACTATATCTCCCACGTATCGAGGCACGACTTAGAGGCATAATCGCATTGAAGGCATATGTCGCAAGTTAGGCAATCTTCACAACATCCCATGTAATATAATAATGAAAGGGGAGATAACATAGTTGGCTTACACTCACCACGTCAATCAAGTACATAAATAACATTACGTCATCCAAACACTCATGGCCTGACTACGGCGCCAAAATAAAAGAGAACCCAACATGCGACAACGGTCTCGTTCACCTCCAACTGGGCACCACTACTGATCATCGGGAAAAGAAACATAGTAACGTTGAGAGTCCTCGTCGAACTCCCACTTGATCTCAAGCGCGTCTCCTGGAGCGGAATCATCAGCCCCTGCATCTGGTGTAATAGTAATCTGTGAGCCACAGGGACTCAGCAATCTCGCACCCTCGCGATCAAGACTATTTAAGCTTATAGGTAAGGCAAGGTAAATATGAGTGGAGCTGCAGCAAGCGACTAGCAAATATGGTGGCTAACTTATTCGCAAAAGAGAGCGAGAAGAGGAGGCAAAGCGCGAGCGAGAAACTAGAGAACAACCTGCGCAATCATTACTCCAACACCGTGTCCACTTCCCAGACTCCGCCGAGAAGAGGCCATCACGGTAACACACTCAGTTGATTCATTTTAATTAAGTTAAGGTCCAAGTTATCTACAACCGGACATTAAGAAATTCCCATCTGCCCATAACCGCGGGCACGGCTTTCGAAAGTTCAAATCCCTGCAGGGGAGTCCCAACTTAGCCCATGACAAGCTCTCACGGTCAACGAAGGAATAGACCTCCTCCCAAGACGTTCCGATCAGACTCGGTATCTCGGTTACTCAAGACACTTCGACAGGTTAAAACAAGACCAGCAACACCGCCCGAATGTGCCGACAAATCCCGATAGGAGCTGCACATATCTCGTTCTCAGGGCACACTCAGATAGGTCAAGCTACGAGTAAAACCAACCCTCGAGTTTCCCCGAGGTGGCCCCGCAGGCTGCCCGGTTCGGACCAACACTCAGAGGAGCACTAGCCCGGGGGGGTTAAAATAAGATGACCCTTGGGCTCCGGTAACCCAAGGGTAAAAGAGGCTAGGTGGCGAATGGTAAAACCAAGGTTGGGCATTGATGGAAAAGCTTTAATCAAGGCGAACTATCAAGGGGTTCCCATTATAACCCAACCGCGTAAGGAACGCAAAATCCGGGAACATAACACCGATATGACGGAAACTAGGGCGGCAAGAGTGGAACAAAACACTAGGCGAGAGGCCGAGCCTTCCACCCTTTACCAAGTATATAGATGCATTAAGATAACAAGATAATATAATGATATCCCAACAAGTAAATAAATGTTCCAACAAGGAATGACCTTCAATCTTCACCTGCAACTAGCAACGCTATAAGAGGGGCTGAGCAAAGCAGTAACATAGCCAATCAACGGTTTGCTAGGCCAATGGTGGGTTAGAGGTTTGACATGGAAATTTGGGAGGCTTGAAAGCAAGTGGTAGGCATCATAGCATTGGCATAGCAAAAGAGCGAGCAAACTAGCATAGCAAAGATAGTAGTGATTTCGAGGGTATGATCATCTTGCCTGCACAGTTGTCAGAGTTGACTGGATCCTTGAAAGCAAACTCAACGGGCTCCTCGTTAGCAAACTCGTCTCCCGGCTCTACCCAAACAAGATAAACAAGCAACAGAGACACCATCAACCACGTGCAAGGATCAAGCAATATGATGCAATGATGATATGCTATGCGGGATGCGACGCGGGATGCCAAATGCAAGAAATGACGGGAAAAGCATGAACCTGGACTCAGCTTGGAAATCCAAGTGTGCCGCTGGAAAGATGAGATGAAATCGCTTGAAAACGATATAAAGAACGCCGGAATCGGAGTTACGGTTTGAAAATGGCAAGCGATTCAAAAATGACACCGGTCTACGATTTACAGCAAGTAGGCATCTAAAAGTAATGAGATGAACATGCTACAGCACCCAAACATGACAACAAAATACATGGCAGGGATGCATTCAAGATGTTTAACAAAAGTCTAGCACTGAGCTACGGCCAATTCATCCATTAACAGGTTCAAACAAGCATGTCAAAAAAGCATATGGCAAACAGATCTCAGACTTAGTGAAATTAACACTTGTCTGGAATTTCAGATCAGGTAGCACTCTTCGGAGCACCGAAACTACATGCTATAGGACCTGAACATGGCAAAGTAAAGCATGGCATGGAGCTACTCAAAGAGCTTAACAAAAGTCCCTTAGTGACCTTGAGCCAAAAGGGATCAGAAAATACAATTGCAAGCATGTGAACATAGCAAAAACATAATCAGTTTTCAGACTTAGTGAAAACTGACACATGCTGAAATATAACTCAAGTAGGCATGTTTACGAGCTCGATGCACTCACTACGGTCCAAGTCATGGCAAGACAAGCATACATCCATAAAGAAGGCACAAAATGCAATCTAGACATGGCAAGAACAATAGCATAGCATGCACGTATCAACTACAACATCTTCGGCAAAATTGCAAACAAGTTGACAATCTGCCCAGATTCACAAAGTAGCAAAAGTAGAGCTCGATTGACTCAAGCTAGGGTGCTCCATAATTGCAAAAAAAAAGACATGGATGGATAGAGCACTACAATATTAACAAAACATCCTTACTGATCATCCTCAAAAGAGGCACGGATCACTAGGAAACAACATGAACATATGGCATCATGAGATAAACAGCTCAAGGACTTGGTGGAAATGCTAAGTCCCTGAAAACAGAATTAGCAAGTGCACCACTTTGCAAGCTTGCACTAGTCACCACACACATCACAAAAATACATGGGTTGCACCTCTGGAAAGATGACAAAACCCTTAACAAAACATATGTAGAGCATGAGGGCATATCATGCACACATTAATCATGGCAAAAATGACAAAAACCTAAACGGAGTAGCAGATCTGACAAATATCTCAAGTAGCCCTCTTCTAACAGCATTTCGGGTATCAAGATGAACTCAAATGAAAATAATGCAATGGAATGAAATGATGTACTCTCTGAGATGAACATTTTGATATGCTAAATGCATGAATCGGAGCTACTGATGCAAAGTTACGAGGCCACGAACATGAGCATATGGATCTGCAATTCTGGGACTTAGGAAAAAACAACCTCTAGGGTTTACTGTTCACGCCAGATCTAGATCGGGGCACGGAAATCGAGGAACGACGGCCGGAGTTACTGTTCACGCCGGAGCTCGACGGAGAGGGAGAAGACGGCCGGGGCGGCGGATCCTTGCGGGGAGGCGAGGTCGGAGGAGGAGGAGCTGGCCGGCCGCGGCGGAGCTCGGCTCCGGCCGGCTAGCTCATCGGCGACGGGGCGCGCGACCGGGCGGCGCGAGGCGGCGGTGGCCGGGCGGCGGGGCGGCGATGACGGCGCGGTGGCGGCGCGCGGGCGGCTCGCGGGGCGGCTGGGCCGGGAGGGCCTGCCCCGGGCCCGAGCGGGCTGCGGCGGCGGCGCCGGAGTGGAGCCACGTGGCGCGCGGCTATTGGCTGGGCGCGTCCGGCGGCGACAGAGACGATTTCTAGGGTTTGGACGAGGGGGGATCCGGATTTCGGGGAAGGGGTCTAGTTTTATAGGTAGAGGGAGCTAGGAGAGTCCAAATGAGGTGCGGTTTTCGGCCACGCGATCGTGATCGAACGCTCTAGATGATGGAGCAGAGTTAGGTGTGTTTTGGGCCAAATTGGAGGGGTGTTGGGCTGCAACACACACGAGGCCTTTTCGGTCCCTCGGTTAACCGTTGGAGTATCAAACGAAGTCCAAATGGTACGAAACTTGACAGGCGGTCTACCGGTAGTAAACCAAGGCCGCTTGGCAAGTCTCGGTCCAATCCGGAAATGCTTAATCCCCACACACGAAAGAAAGGTAGAAATGGCCACCGGAGGAGAACGAAGCGCCGGAATGCAAAACGGACAACGGGGAAAATGCTTGAATGCCTGAGACGAACACGTATGCAAATGCAATGCACATGATGACATGATATGAGATGCATGACAACGATAACAACACACGGAGACAAAAACCCGAACCCGAGAAAATAAATTAACTTAACGCCGGAAACGGCAAGAGTTGGAGTACAAATTGGGAAAGTTACATCCGGGGTGTTACATTGCAAGCATTGCAACTAATGAGTTAGATTTGGGATGATTTATTACGGAACGAGTAAGAGACTTGTCAGTAACGAGATTGAACTAGGTATTGAGATACCGACGATCGAATCTCGGGCAAGTAACATACCGATGACAAAGGGAACAACGTATGTTGTTATGTGGTTTGACTGATAAAGATCTTCATAGAATATGTAGGAGCCAATATGAGAATCCAGGTTCCGCTATTGGTTATTGACCGGAGACGTGTCTCGGTCATGTGTACATAGTTCTCGAACCTGTAGGGTCCGCACGCTTAAAGTTCGATGACAGTTATATTATGAGTTTATGTGTTTTGATGTACCGAAGGTAGTTCGGAGTCACGGATGAGATCAGGGACATGACGAGGAGTCTTGAAATGGTCGAGACGTAAAGATCGATATATTGGACGACTATATTCGGACATCGGAAAGGTTCCAAGTGGTTCGGGTATTTTTCAGAGCACCGGAGAGTTACGGGAATACGGGGGAAGAAGTATATGGGCCTTATTGGGCTTTAGGGGATAGAGAGAGAGGCAGGGCATACGCCCCCCCCCAATGGCTAGTCCGAATTGGACTAGGGGGAGGGGCGACGCCCCCTCCTTCCTTCTCTTCCCTCTTCCCCTTCCTTGTCTCCTACTCCTACTACTTGGAAGGGGAGGAATCCTACTCCCGGTGGGAGTATAGGACTCCTCCAGGGCGCGCCATAGGGGCTGTCCCTCTTCCCCTCCTCCACTCCTTTATATACGTGGCCAGGGGGCACCCCATAGACACAACAATTGATCCCTTGGATCTCTTAGCCATGTGCGGTGCCCCCCTCCACCATAATCCACCTTGGTCATATCGTAGTGGTGCTTAGGCGAAGCCCTGTGTTGGTAGAACATCATCATCGTCACCACATCGTCGTTCTGACAGAACTCTCCCTCAAAGCTCGACTGGATCGGAGTTCGAGGGACGTCATCGAGCTGGACGTGTGCTGAACTCGGAGGTGTCATACGTTCGATACTTGATCGGTCGTATCGTGAAGACGTACGACTACATCAACCGTGTTGTGCTAACGCTTCCGCTTTCGGTCTACGAGGGTACGTGGACAACACTCTTCCCTCTCATTTCTATGCATCACCATGATCATGTGTGTGCGTAGGGAAATTTTTGAAATTACTACGTTCCCCAACAGTGGCATCTGAGCCTGGTTTTATGTGTAGATGTTATATGCACGAGTAGAACACAAGTGAGTTGTGGTCGATATAAGTCATAATGCTTACCAGCATGTCATACTTTGGTTCGGCGGTATTGTTGGATGAAGCGGCCCGGACCGACATTACGCGTACGCTTACGCGAAACTGGTTCTACCGACGTGCTTTGCACATAGGTGGCTGGTGGGTGTCAGTTTCTCCAACTTTAGTTGAACCAAGTGTGGCTACGCCCGGTCCTTGAGAAGGTTAAAACAACACTAACTTGACAAACTATCGTTGTGGTTTTGATGCGTAGGTAAGAACGGTTCTTGCTCAGCCCATAGCAGCCACGTAAAACTTGCAACAACAAAGTAGAAGACGTCTAACTTATTTTTGCAGGGCATGTTGTGATGTGATATGGTCAAGGCATGATGCTATATTTTATTGTATGAGATGATCGTGTTTTGTAACCGAGTTATCGGCAACTGGCAGGAGCCATATGGTTGTCGCTTTATTGTATGCAATGCAATCGCCCTGTAATGCTTTACTTTATCACTAAGCAGTAGCGATAGTCGTAGAAGCATAAGTTCGCGAGACGACAACGATGCTACGATGGAGATAAAAGTGTCGCGCTGGTGACAATGGTGATCATGACGGTGCTTCGGAGATGAAGATCACAAGCACAAGATGATGATGGCCATATCATATCACTTATATTGATTGCATGTGATGTTTATCTTTTATGCATCTTATCTTGCTTTGATTGATGGTAGCATTATAATATGATCTCTCACTAAATTATCAAGGTATAAGTGTTCTCCCTAAGTATGCACCGTTGCAAAAGTTCTTCGTGCTGAGACACCACGTGATGATCAGGTGTGATAGGCTCTATGTTCAAATACAACGGGTGCAAAACAGTTGCACACGCGGAATACTCAGGTTAAACTTGACGAGCCTAGCATATGCAGATATGGCCTCGGAACACTGAGACCGAAAGGTCGAGCGTGAATCATATAGTAGATATGATCGACGTAGTGATGTTCACCATTGAAAACTATTCCATCTCACATGATGATCGGACATGGTTTAGTTGATTTGGATCACGTGATCACTTAGAGGATTAGAGGGATGTCTATCTAAGTGGGAGTTCTTAAATAATATGATTAATTAAACTTAAATTTATCATGAACTTAGTCCTGGTAGTATTAGCATATCTATGTTGTAGATCAATAGCTCGCATTTAGCTCCTCTGTTTTATTTTTGATATGTTCCTAGAGAAAACTAAGTTGAAAAATGCTAGTAGCAATGATGCAGATTGGATCCGTGATCTGAGGATTATCCTCATTGCTGCACAGAAGAATTATGTCCTTGATGCATCGCTAGGTGACAGACCTATTGCAGGAGCAGATGTCATGAACGTTTGGCTAGCTCAATATGATGACTACTTGATAGTTTAGTGCACCATGCTTAACAGCTTAGAATCGGGACTTCAAAGACGTTTTGAATGTCATGGATCATATGAGATGTTCCAGGAGTTGAAGTTAATATTTCAAGCAAATACCCGAGTTGAGAGATATGAAGTCTCCAACAAGTTCTATAGCTAAAAGATGGAGGAGAATAGCTCAAGCAGTGAGCATGTGTTCAGATTGTCTGGATACTACAATCGCTTGAATCAAGTGGGAGTTAATCTTCCAGATAAAATAGTGATTGACAGAATTCTCTAGTCACCATCACCAAGTCAGTAGAACTTCGTGATGAACTATAGTATGCAAGGGATGACGAAAACGATTTCCGAGCTTTTCATGATGAGGAAATCGATGAAGGTAGAAATCAAGAAAGAGCATCAAGTGTTGATGATTAACAAGACCACTAGTTTTAAGAAAAGGGCAAAGGGAAATAAAGGGAACTTCAAGAAGAACGACAAGCAAGTTGCTGCTCAAATGAAGAAGCCCAAGTCTGGACCTAAGCCTGAGACGAAGTGCTTCTACTACAAAGGGACTGGTCACTGGAAGCGGAACTGCCCCAAGTATTTGGCGGATAAGAAGGATGGCAAAGTGAACAATGCTATACTTGATGTACATGTTATTGATGTGTACTTTACTAGTGTTTATAGCAACCCCTCGGTATTTGATACTGGTTCAGTTGCTAGAGTAGAAACTCGAAACGAGAGTTGCAGAATGAACAGAGACTAGTTAAGGGTGAAGTGACGATGTGTGTTGGAAGTGGTTCCAAGATTGACATGATCATCATCGCACACTCCCTATACTTTCGGGATTAGTGTTAAACCTAAATAAATTTTATTTGGTGTTGAGCATGAATATGATTTGATCATGTTTATTGCAAAACGGTTATTCATTTAAGTTAAGTTAGAGAATAATTGTTGTTCTGTTTACATGAATAAAACCTTCTATGGTCATACACACAATGAAAATGGTTCATTGGATGTCGATCGTAGTGATACACATATTCATAATATTGAAGCCAAAAGATGCAAAGTTAATAATGATAGTGCAACTTATTTGTGGCAGTGTCGTTTAGGTCATATTGGTGTAAAGCCCATGAAGAAACTCCATGCTGATGGGCTTTTGGAATCACTTGATTATGAATCAATTGATGCTTGCGAACCATGCCTTATGGGAAAGATGACTAAGACTCCGTTCTCCGAAACAATGGAGCGAGCAACTGACTTATTGGAAATAATACATACTGATGTATGCAGTCCGATGAGTGTTGAGGCTCGCGGCGGGTATCGTTATTTTTTGACCTTCACAAATGATTTGAGCAGATATGGGTATATCTACTTGATGAAACATAAGTTTGAAACATTTGAAAAGTTCAAAGAACTTCATAGTGAAGTGGAAAATCATCGTGACAAAAAAATAAAGTTTCTATGATCTGATCGCAGAGACAAATATTTGAGTTACGAGTTTGGTCTTCAATTAAAATAATGTGGAAGAGTTTCACAAAATCGTGCCACCTGGAACACCACAGCATAATGGTGTGTCCGAACGTCATAACCGTACTATTATTAGATATAGTGCAATCTATGATGTTTCTTACCGATTAACCACTATAGTTTTGGGGTTATGCATTAGAGACAGCTGCATTCACGTTAAAAAATGGCACCATCTAAATCTGTTGAGACGAAACGGTATGAACTGTCGTTTGGCAAGAAACCAAAGTTGTCGTTTCTTAAAGTTTGGGGTTACGATGCTTATAAGAAAAAGTTTCATCCTGATAAGTTCAAACCCAAATCGGAGAAATGTGTCTTCATAGGATACCCAAAGGAGACAGTTGGGTACACCTTCTATCACAGATCCGAAGGTAAGACATTCGTTGCTGAGAATGGATCCTTTCTAGAGAAGGAGTTTCTCTCGAAAGAAGTGAGTGGGAGGAAAGTAGAACTTGATGAGGTAACTGTACCTGCTCTCTTATTGGAAAGTAGATCATCATAGAAATATGTTTCTGTGACTTCTACACCAATTAGTGAGGAAGCTAATGATGATGATCATGTAACTTCAGATCAAGTTACTACCGAACCTCGTAGGTCAACCAGAGTAAGATCCGCACTAGATTGGTACGGTAATACTGTTCTGGAGGTCATGTTAATTGACCATGACGAACCTACGAACTATGAGGAAGCGATGATGAGGCCAGATTCCGCGAAATGGTTTGAGGCCATGAAATCTGAGATTGGATCCATGTATGAGAACAAAGTATGGACATTAATTGACTTGCCCGATGATCGGTGAGTCATTAAGAATAAATGGATCTTCAAGAGGAAGACGGACGCTGATAGTAGTGTTACTATCTACAAAGCTCGAATTGTTGCGAAGTGTTTTCGACAAGTTCAAGGTGTTGACTACGATGAGATTTTCTCACTCGTATCGATGCTTAAAAGTATGTCCGAATCATGTTAGCAGTTGCCGCATTTTATGAAATCTGGCAAATGGATGTCAAAACTGTATTCCTTCATGGATTTCTTAAAAAGAAGAGTTGTATATGATGCAACCAGAAGGTTTTGTCGACCCTAAAGGTGCTAACAAAGTGAGCAAGCTCCAGCGATCCCTCTATGGACTGGTGCAAGCATCTCGGAGTTGGAATATATGCTTTGATAAAGTGATCAAAGTATATGGTTTTATACAGACTTGCGGTGAAGCCTGTATTTACAAGAAAGTGAGTGGGAGCACTACAACATTTCTGATAAGTATATGTGAATGACATATTGTTGATCGGAAAGAATGTAGAATTTTCTGGAAAGCATAAAGGAGTATTTGAAAGGATTTTTTCAAAGAAAGATCTCGAAGAAGCTGCTTACACATTGAGCATCAAGATCTATAGAGATAGATCAAGATGCTTGATAAGTTATTTCAATGAGTACATACCTTGACAAGATTTTGAAGTAGTTCAAAATGGAACAGTCGAAGAAGGAGTTCTTGCTTGTGTTGCAAGGTGTGAAGTTGAGTAAAGACTCAAAACCCGACCACAACAGAAAATAGAAAGAGAATGATAAGTTATTCCCTATGCCTCACTCGTAGGTTCTATAAAGTATGCTATGCTGTTTACCGGTACTATTGTATACCTTAGCATCTTTTTGGCAAGGGAGTACAATGGTGATCTAGGAGTAGATCACTAGATAGCGGTCAAAATTATTCTTAGAGGACTAAGGAAATATTTCTCGGTTATGGAGGTGATAAAAGAGTTCGTCGTAAAGAGTTACGTCGATGCAAGCTTTTTTACATCGATCTAGATGACTCTAAGTCTCAATCTGGATACATATTGAAAGTGGGAGCAATTAGCTAGAGTAGCTCCGTGCAGAGCATTGTAGACATAGAAATTTGTGAAATACATACGGATCTGAATGTTGCAGACCCGTAGACTAAACTTCTCTCACAAGCAAAACATGATCACTCTTTGGGTGTTAATCACATAGCGATGTGAACTAGATTATAGACTCTAGTAAACCCTTTGGGTATTAGTCACATGGAGATGTGAACTAATCACATAAAGATGTGAACTAGATTATTGACTCTAGTGCAAGTGGGAGACTGAAGGAAATATGCCCTAGAGGCAATAATAAAGTTATTATTTATTTCCTTATATCATGATAAATGTTTATTATTCATGCTAGAATTATATTGACCGGAAACTTAGTACATGTGTGAATACATAGACAAACAGAGTGTCACTAGTATGCCTCTACTTGACTAGCTCGTTGAATCAAAGATGGTTAAGTTTCCTAGCCATAGACATGAGTTGTCATTTGATTAACGGGATCACATAAATAGAGAATGATGTGATTGACTTGACCCATTCCGTTAGCTTAGCACGATGATCGTTTAGTTTGTTGCTACTGCTTTCTTCATGACTTCTACATGTTCCTCTGACTATGAAATTATGCAACTCCCAAATACCGGAGGAACACTTTGTGTGCTACCAAACGTCACAACATAATTGGGTGATTATAAAGGTGCTCTACAGGTGTCTCTGATGGTACTTGTTGAGTTGGCATAGATCGAGATTAGGATTTTTCACTCCGATTGTCGGAGAGGTATCTCTGGGCCCTCTCGGTAATGCACATCACTATAAGCCTTGCAAGCAATGCAACTAATGAGTTAGTTATGGGATGATGCATTACGGAAATGAGTAAAGAGACTTTCCGGTAACGAGATTGAACTAGGTACTGAGATACCGACGATCGAAATCTCGGGCAAGTAACGTACCGATGACAAAGGGAACAACGTATGTTGTTATGCGGTTTGACCGATAAAGATCTTCATAGAATATATAGGAGCCAATGTGAACATCCATGTTCCGCTATTGGTTATTGACCGAAGACGTGTCTCGGTCATGTCTACATAGTTCTCGAACCCGTAGGGTCCGCACGCTTAACATTCGGTGACGATCGGTAATATGAGTTTATGTGTTTTGATGTACCGAAGGTAGTTCGGAGTCCCAGATGAGATCGGGTACATGACGAGGAGTCTCGAAATGGTCGAGATGTAAAGATCGATATATTGGACGACTATATTCGGACATCGGAAAGGTACCGAGTGGTTCGGGTATTTTTCGGAGTACCGGGGAGTTACGGAAATACGGGGGAAGAAGTATATGGGCCTTATTGGGCTTTAGGGGGGAGAGAGAGAGGCAGGCCGCACGCCCCCCAATGACTAGTCCGAATTGGACTAGGGGGAGGGGCGGCGCCCCCTCCTTCCTTCTCTTCCCTCTTCCCCTTCCTTGTCTCCTACTCCTACTACTTGGAAGGGGAGGAATCCTACTCCCGATGGGAGTAGGACTCCTCCAGGGCGCGCCATAGGGGCTGGCCCTCTCCCCCTCCTCCACTCCTTTATATACGTGGCCAGGGGGCACCCCATAGACACAACAATTGATCCCTTGGATCTCTTAGCCATGTGCGGTGCCCCCCTCCACCATAATCCACCTTGGTCATATCGTAGCGGTGCTTAGGCGAAGCCTTGTGTCGATAGACCATCATCATCGTCACCACGCCGTCGTGCTGACAGAACTCTCCCTCAAAGCTCGGCTGGATCGGAGTTCGAGGGACGTCATCGAGCTGAACGTGTACTGAACTCGGAGGTGTCGTACGTTCGGTACTTGATCGGTCGGATCGTGAAGACGTACGACTACGTCAACCGCGTTGTGCTAACGCTTCCGCTTTCGGTCTACGAGGGTACGTGGACAACACTCTTCCCTCTCGTTGCTATGCATCACCATGATCCTGTGGGTGCGTAGGGAAAATTTTGAAATTACTACGTTCCCCATCAAATTTCAGGCTGCACAAAACAGGTGGGACATCAACATGAAAACTTACATAACTTTCTCATGTGAAATCTGATTTTGATAGTCTTGGGGTCGTTTTGAAGCTATTGACAAGTCCAAGGTCCTCATACAGAGAACCACCCAAGATCACCCAAAAAGGTGGATAGGAAACATGGAAAGCACTCTATGCACAACATGAAGAAGCTACTCCCGTGAAAACCCTTCTTAATAGTACGGTTATCAAACCTATAATCCAATCTCCCTCTAAGCACCTTGAAATCGGTGAAATTAAGAAAACCTAGCAAATGTATACCTTTTCCTTGAGCATTCTACTTGAGTTTGATGCTGACATTCAAGCTTGGCTCAAGATGAAAACACAATCATAATTTACATTTTCTACATCACATGGATCTCATACTAATTATATTAGATTCGATATAATTAGTATATTGAATCTTGATGCCTCGGAGTCCATTTATTTTGCATATTCTAGATTATAATATATTTATCACTATAACTTAATGATCTTGACTTTGATGGCATTCATTCCAAATGCATCCAATCGTCTGCATGCATCACATATGGAACATATCTTCATATATATCTTAATGCACATGGGGACTAATGCACTTTCAGTGGTCTTTGCTTCAGTGGCTAAAGCACAAGGAGCTTCTTTTAGTGGCATGTATCCAGCTAGGGCGGGAAGCAAAGGATATGTTTACACACATATATGTATGTTGGTTTAATTTAGTACTCTTCAGATAAATCCTCCGGTACCTTAATTTGCTTCTAGTGTGTGAAGCATGATATTTTGGTATGTGTATATCTCGTTATATATGCAGAGGCTGGTTGTGAACTCTACGCTGTTGTTTTGCCTCGATATCACGTTTTGAGTCAATAAAGGTCCCATTATCGGGGGGAAATATCCATCTTTATTGAGCTGGAGAAATGGAGGGGGCCGGCTAGGGGCTCACATGTTAGATGATGTAGCGCCTTACTCGGTGCCACGTTAGTTATTAACATGTCTGTCCAATCTTTTTGTATTAGAGTGAGAATTAGAGCTGATTCTAATTCTGTGTAAATCTGGTTTAACATCTCATAAAAATACAAATATAGTTCAAACTATCACAGTGCAACAAACATGTAGCTCAAAGTTGAATCTACTAAATAACTACTACATAGCAACTTTACTCCACAATCTAACTAGCAAAGTGTTCATAGCGAATTTCAAAAATTCAACGCCCATGTCGTGGGCATCCTAGTGGAATTGATGGGAGGCGCATTGCGAACATTTATGTCGAGCGGCAGCATCCGGTACTCGATGTCAAGATCTCTCAAGATCTTCATCATCTCTTGGAGAATGAGCTCCCTCCTGTCGAACCTCATCCCCATGTCTTGGAAGTTGATGGTGTGCCGGCACCAGATGGATATTTTGAGCCTGTTGGTGTCATCGATGTCGCGGAGCACGACCATGGAGCCAGGGTACCAGTGCTCTTTCTTGTTGTCAAGGTAGCTGAGATTCAAAATGACATAGGCTTAGTATTGCTCATGACAAAGTGAGCTTTGGCAACAAATTTCAGGTGAGCAAGGAGCAAGGGCACGTACTGCATCAGCCTCTCCTTCATGAGGGCCAGTTTCTCCGGCGGCGTGGCGACGTTGACAGAGAAGTCGACGGCGTCTCCCATGTCGGGGCTCCTGTAGTAGTTCATGATGGGCAGGGTGGCGAGCTTGCTGTTGGGATAGTAGACCTTGAGGTTGTCATACCGTAGGAAGATGGTGGTCATGATGTTCATCTCCTCTACGACCACCTGAAATTCCCAACAGTCTGGAGCCACGTCAATCAGTGCAACCCTTGGACGCAGCCAGATCATGTAAAATCAACAGGAAGGATTTTAACCTGCATCCCGTCGACCTCGCACCGATCGCCGACGTCGAAAGGGTGCATGACGAAGAGGAAGATGATGGCCTCGAAGATGGTCTTGAGGGTGTTGCCGAAGATGAAGGCGGCGACGAGGAGCTGCGAGCTGAGGAAGACGAAGGTCTTGGTGGTGGCGAAGCCGAGGATGAGGAGCCAGAGCGCGAACACGATGAGCGCCACCACGACGTTGGCCATGTGGTGGAGCTTGTTGACGGCCGTCTTGGTGTCGTTGAGCGTGAGCGCGAGCGCCTTGCGCTCCCGGAACGCGTTCACCACCCAGTTCTTGAGCGACCGCTTGCTCACCCTGTTCTGCTCCTGCGCCCCCTCGAAGAGGTCCATGGCCTTCAGGGCCTCCTCCTGCCTCATGAAGCGCATCAGGTCCGACAGGTATATGTGCCTGCGCCATGAAATCACAGCTGGATCAGTGCCGATCTTGGCAAGAGCTGTTGCAAGCAAGGACCGGTAATGGCGGAATGGAATGCTACTGACTTGGATCCAGGCTTGGCGACGTTCTGGAAGATCCTCTTGGCGGCGACCTTGGCCTCGTACTCGCTGTGTATCTGCGTGGCCAGCTCGTCCTCCTGGTCCGGCCCCGTGGCGTGCTTGATCTGCTCGTCCATGGTCGTCAGCGCGCCGTAGCGGACGATCTTCATCAGCCTCTTCATGCTCCACGCGGAGATGTTCTTCTGGCTCAGCCTGTGGAGCTGGTCGATGGAGATGGAGCTCTCTTCCAGGTGCCGATCGCTTTTCTGCCTCTGCAGCTGCTTGCTGGCCCCTCTCCGGGACGCCGCCGCCGTGAGCCGCGCGCCCTTGGGCGGCGCCTGAGCGGCGGCGGCGGTGGCCTTGCTGGGCATGGCCGCCGCCTGGAGATCGCTGGGGATGTTGGCCCCGGCGCTCTGCAGGCGCTGCACCTCTGCGAGCATGCGGTTCTCGTCCACCAAGGGCGGGCCGGAGAGCGTCTCGATGACGTACTGGTTGAAGAGCGCGTCCTGGATCCGGTCGAAGAAGGTGGAGACGTGGAAGGAGGAGGCGAGCACCTTGAGCAGCAGCGTCTTCACCAGCCGGATGGCGGTGGCCACCAGCAGGCAGCAGAGCACCTTGGTGACGTAGGGGAGCACCAGCGCGTGCGTGTCCTGCTCCCGCTGCGCGTCCTTGTCGAAGAGCAGGTGCCACGCCACCAGCGCCACGCCCAGCCAGAGCACGTTGCGCACGGCGCGCCGCACGCCGTACACGAAGTAGAGCACCTTCTTCCGGAGCAGGAAGTTGCGCTCCACGAAGAAGACGGCCATGCGGATGAGCCAGCCGGACATGAGGCGGCCGCAGATGAGCACGCAGACGAGCACCTCCCACTTCCAGAGGTGGAGCCCCGAGAACTTCTTCCTGGCCAGGGTCGGGATGGTGACGCTGCACACCAGCAGCACCAGGATGATCACCAGGCCCACCCACTCCAGGATGATGAGGCAGTCCACCGTGTCGGGCTTGGAGTCGGCGGCGAGGTCCTCGTCCACGAACGGGTCGTCGTCCTCCTCCACGTCGTGCCCGCCGGCCTTGCCGAGGAAGCCCGACCGGTTGAGGATGCCCGACCGGAGCTGCCCGGACTTGGGCGGCACGCCGCCCTGCATCACGAACGACTTGCGGTCGCGCTGCTCCCCATCGGTGGTCGACCCGCTCGACGGCGGTGGGGGGTCCATTAGCCGGGACCGCGTCTTGCAGCGCGGCAGCAGACCGCCGGCCGTGGACGACGACGAGCAGCGTAGCACCTCGGCGGGGTCGGCTCCTGCTCCCGCTTTGGCGGCGGCCTTCTTCCGGGTGTTGGCGCCGCCGCCGTCGGACGAGGAGGAGGAGGAGCCCGACGGGCAGAAGCGCTTGCGCGGGTCCTGCTGGAAGGCGACGCGGGAAGGGGAGGGGACGTTAAGGAGCCGCCGCATCTCCTCCATCTCGAGCTCGGGGTCCAGCGCTTGGTCGCCGCCGGCAGCGGCCTGCTTCCGCAGGAAGTTGTCGATGAGGCGGCCGGGCGGGTCGTCGCTGCACTCCCCCTCGGCCCTCGCCGGCGACGGGGGGGACTGCGGTGGGCGGTTCTTGAAGCTGAACGACTCGGCGAAGCGGCTCCCCGCGCCGGTGGGCGAGGCCGGCGCGCTGGACCCGCCCGAGCCGGTCACGGGGACGGCGGTGTAGGCCGGCCCGGCGGGCGCCTTGAGGGAGAAGGAGCTGGCGCCCAGGCCGGCGATGGCGACGTCGTCGTTGATCTTGACGACGACCTCCCGGCGCCCGCGGTCCTGGTCCTGGTCGAAGTCGAAGGACGCGGAGCGCGACGCGCCGTACGACTTGATGCTGCCCTTCCGCGGGAGATCCATCGCGCCTCCGCCTGAGTCTCAGCAGGGGCAAGCTAATGATCGGCGACGTGCGGAGGGAGGCTGGATCGATCGGCTGGGCGTACGTGTGGAGATCGCTTGGCGCGCGCCGGAGGGGACGCCGGACGCACGTCGGGCCGCCTCCGGTCAGGCACGTAGGCGCGGCCCGCCCAGGCCGCCTCCGATCGTCAGTGTTCGTTCAGGCGATGCAGCGGGCAGTGGAGGGAGTGTAGGTCACCTCACCTCACCTGACGATTGATCTGCTCCGGCGAGTGAAAAGTGGAAGCTGTCGAGGGCGGAGTGGGGTGGCATATATCGGGTCGGGGGAGGCGCATGCATGCGACGCAACGGAAGACGTGGCTGCTGCGGGGGAGTGGAACGCTCCCCGCGACCAGCGGCGAGGAAATCAAGTTGGAACTGTCAGACCGCCGTGGAGGCCGCTAGCTGCTCAGTGGTGGTGGTGAGCTGCGGACGGAGGCCTATTTCGGGGTGGTAGATATGGTCTCGCTGATTCCTTTCCTCGTCGGTCTCTTGGTGCTTCTCCCATGCATGCATGTCCCCGATGGTAATGGTGGTGGTGGGTGCAAAAATGTTGGGCATGCACCTCTGTCCCGCACATCAAACCGTTGTAGTATTTTCCTTTTCAACATAAAATCCATGCATGCATGACAAAGGTGCATACACAGGAGACCAAACCGTCGGGGTGAAAGATAGTGCGCGATGGCCAAAAAAATCAAGTTTTTTTAAGAAAAAAAAAAAGCAAAGAAAGAAAGAGATCAAGTTGAGCTGGGCTAGTAGCATCATTTTACTTTCTTTTCGTGCTTGTGATTTGCAGGTCACCTGAAAATTAGCAAGAGCGAGCGGTAGAGGTGACACTGACAGGTATTCTGCTAGCTCCCGGGAAGATGAGTGGTGGGGATGGGGGTCGGGGTTGAGGGATGGTCGGGGCGCGACAACACATCGAAGGGGCGGTGAGGCACACGTGGTAACGTTGTATGCCGCTGGTGCATGGGCCATCGGTTAGGCTAGGCTAGTGGGCAGCTTGACGCGATAAGGAAGAAGAAACTCCACGCTCAATCAAGTTACGGCAGCAACAAAAATTGGTCGATCCACGGTTCTCTTTTGTTCTCCATTGATATGTTAACATTTTAGGGTTTTTTATGAAGTCTTTGTTACTTTTCCATTTGTTTATGTGTTTCATACGGCACAACGTACATCACATGCCTTAAATGGGGCACATCGCGCCCGCACACCCAGCCCACATTGTGCGCGTGATAATTTAGTAGATTTTGAATGTTTCCCAAAAAAATTATGCACCAGTTGGCCGGCCCTTTTAAGCTTTATTGTTTTCATTTTCGCTTACTTTCATGGGCTTTTACATTAGCTTTTTATTTGTTATAGCGTCACTTTTGCCCAAATTTTCACTTCTATTTTTTGTTAGTTGTTATCAGTTATTAACTTTTGGATCTAGCTATGGTGCATTAGATAGTGACTCCGTAGCAGCGTTCATGCACACCTGACTTCAGTGTATGCCCATGCATCAAGGTCACCAACCACTGGTTTTGTTTGGACGGAATCCACGATGCAGAGTCGGTCGAGCCACAAGACTTAGTTTGTGTGGTACCTTTCATGTATCCTTTTGTATTTGTTGCGACGGGTGGAATGGTTTATAGCGAACACATGGGGAATATGATGGACATTGGGTTGGGGCTGGGCAAAGATATGTCCCCTAAGAGCACTGAAATCATGGTTGTGCAAAATGCTTTTCTAGCGGAGCTGGTTTCTACCGGAGTTCTCTTAGCCAACCAAGGATTGACACGTTGTAGTATATACTACCCGATGCATTAAATTCCCTTGCACTTCATTCACCTCCTTCCTAGCTCTAGACCCACCCATGTGACTCCATTCAGGATATCAACTTCATTCTTGTCTAGATTTTGCATAATGCTACTCTTGTTATTTGATTCTAGTCTTATTCAACTTTCAATTAGTCTCGAAAGATATGTTTTCTCATTTAAATCTCGGTGTTATTACCTTACACACATTAATCTCGGTTTCAAAAATATTTAGGTAGTTGTGATTGTGACTTCATTACTTTTTCGCCATTGTGGTTGTAAATTCATTTAAAAAATCACCCATTTCATTTGGATTTTCATTGAGCTATAATTTTTTAATTAAACTTACATACAATTTAGTTTAATTATGTTTTATGATTTTCCAAAATATGCTTTACTAGTTTTCACTCCGGTGTTCATGTGCGTGTCATTGCGTTTTCAGCTAGTATTAAATGGATTTCAAAGAGAGATAGCCAAAACATGATAGAACTTGGACCCTGATAAGTGTCACACGTGTGGCACAAAGCAATTTCGTCCACACGTCTTTTTAGCCAACCATTGTAACACGTCAGCCTTTTTCTCTTTTTCACACATGCAAGCAAAAAGGGACAAAAACAGATAATATCAGCGGGAATCTTTTGAGTTTTTAAAACTTTAAAGTGCTTTACCTCTTAAATGAAAAATCCGATTTAAAATCCGTATTCATCATTAAATCCGTCACAACAAAGACTTCAAAACTAGATCCCATATTGATATGTTCCGACGATATTTTTTGGCGGTCAAAAGTTGCCATGTCTATTGCACATAAATTGTCATGGTTTTTACACTGAAGTTGTCATGATATGTTTCAACTACTTTTCTTCTACGTTTAAATTAATTTTGTCATGTTATAATAAAGGGGATTAAAAACTAAACTTTCCACGGAGAATTATTAAAAAAATCATGATCCATGAAATAATTTCGACATAGTTCATAATTAAAAAATAATCCGTTATCAATTACTTTAAAAATGCATAGTCAATGACTCAAATTTGCCATAAACCAGAAACTAAAATTTCCATGGTGAATTAATTAAATTTTCCATGATACATGCACTAAAATTTTCCATGGTTCATATAAAAAATAATTTCCATGATCAAAACAGTAGAATTGCCATGGTCAAAATACTAAAATTGTCATGATCTATAAACTAAAATTGCCATGATCCTTGAATTAAATTTTCTGTTGTTAATTACTAAAAAAATTCATGGTCAATTAATAAAATTTGCCATGAAAAGTAGTTGAAATACAATGGTAGCTTTAAATCTAGAAGAAAAAAATAGATGAAACATATCATGGCAACTTTAATGTAAACACTATGGCAACTTCAGTATAACTTCATGGCAAGTTTTTGGCCCCAAAAAAGTCACTGAAACATAACAGTATGGGATCTAGTTTTAAAGATCTCGTCGAGACGAATTTAATGATGAAATGGATTTTTAATTGAATTTTTTATTTAAGAGATAAAAACATTTTTAAGTTTGAAAAAATAGAAAATTTTCACTGATGTCATCTGTTTGATGTGACAAAATAGATGGTAATAGGAAATCAATCAACTTCAACCGGATGATTTTCCACTCGCATCAATCGTGCGATGCGAACGCCATGCGTCCTGTGGGTCCCGCCCACCTGTCAGCCTTTATCTCCTCATCTTCCAGAGCTAACGAGAACCGCTCGAGTTTTAGACCAAGTTCGGTCCCTTTTCTCGCTCCCCACACATCTTGCACCATGGCCTGCAGCATCCGCTATGGTGCCAAGCCCCCACCCCCCACCCCACTGCTCCGCGACACCACACGCCGGTGCGCCGTGACGCGTCTACCATGGTTGCCCAAGCACCACTCCGCTTTTGCGAAAGGGCACACACCGGTGTTGTCGGCGTTGCGTTGCACGGTCGTCGACGGCTGCTGATGGCTGCAACGCTGCCCTCGTCATTTGATTCAGAGCTCCGGTGCTATAACTCGATGCCCGACGGTGCCACCAATATTGCGATGCAAAGCTCCTCGATGCTGGTGTTGCGGTGCGGCACTCGTCGATGTCGCCGGCGGCTGCTATGCAGCACTCCTGAATGCAGCCATGTTTGACGCTCCCGTCGGCGCTGTGACATGGCAGTCGTCGTCGGTTGTCGGTGCTGCAACGTAGCCTCACGGGCGCTGCTATGCAGCACCTCATGATGCTGGGCTGATATGGCGGCTCGTTGGCGGTTGTCATTGCTGCGATGCAGCGTTCGACGGTGCTATCAACGCTCTAACACGGGGATTTGTCGGCGGCGGCCGGTGCTACAACGCATCCTTGCCGGCCCTGCTATGCAACACTTGTGATGCTCCTGCTATGCGACCCGTCGGTGGTCGACAGTGCTGCAGCTGATTTTGGGATGTAGCACTTGCCGGAGATGCTGGTCAGATGGGCGAGGCGCCACGGTGCTGCGACGCAGCACGCCCCGTCGTCTGTCGGTGTTGCATAGAAACATCAAGCCGGTGTTGCTGCAATACATGGCCGCTGCGACGGAGGGACAAGGATACGGCGGGGGCTTTCTGTGTGTGATCGAACGACTACACGGGCTAATCGGACGGCTGCAGACCCGACTGATTTCCTATGGAGCTCAGTCGGTTGTTTTGTAGCAGCCGCCATGGTAATGAGAGCGTTTGGACTATGTTGCTTCATGCCACACGTGTAACACTTATCATTTGGGTAGATCTTTATACATGTGTGAAACTCTATGAAACATGATGGAACACATTCTAAATATATCTGATGCCAACGAATAGATAAAATGAAACTTTCAAGAAACCTCTTTTATACTAACCATGCGTCACATTAACATAAAACATGTCAAACACGATAAATTATTTTAATAGGAAATTTGGTTATAGTTCAGGAGAAGTTGCATATAGTTCTAAATTGTGAATTTCAAAAAAAATTGAAATGTGTCCAAGATTGATCTTGCTTTAAAGATTTCAACACCATTGAACCCTAATATTCAAAGGGGTCATGCTTTACGAAGGTAGGCGGCTAACCGCTTTCCACTGGAGGTGGAAAGTCATGTCACAAACTTTGACCGTCCGTGAATAAGTATACATCTAGCTTTCCACTGTAGGCGGCCAACACTTTCCACTGGAGTATCTAATGAAAGTCTGGGTCCTTCGAGACCCTACTCTGTTCAAAAATTAAAAAAAAACGCAAGTTTTCTGGTAAACCTGAACGCCCAACCTAAGGACAATATAAATACAAAGTTATAATTTTAAGAAACTAAAGACATAGAGGATCAGGTGGATGGGGTCTAATCCCTTAAAACCAAACAAAATATTGCCTCGGATATAACTTTTACTTTTGAGGAATCTGGTAGAGGGTAGAGATGCTCTAACGATTTGAAATGTCACAAGGCCACATGGCAATCTGACAAATACGTTATGAATGTATGCTAATATTGCTGCAGCCCGGTATTTTACCCAACAAACTGCAGTCACAGATCCCAAACAACAAAGATACCAGGACCACGTCCACTCGATTGTCATACTACCGCTTTCATAAACAATCTCATATACTGATATTACTGCAAAACCTAGAAAGAAATAGCACTACCAGCAACCGGAAAGAGCATTTTGCTTTTGCTCGAACCCCTGGAATTGATAAATCTTTGTAACCTCTGTTTTGAAGAGAGGATTTCCGGAGGTATCTGGATCCTGCAAATTTCTGTGTAAGCTCACAAAATTATTCGCCCATTTGATTCACTTGGTGTGCTCATTAAGGTAACACAAAACTCATACATTCGGCAGTAAAAAGGTAACGCCAAGCAAAATCATTCACTGCCTCCAGTCCAGAGAATGGGACAACCTATCTTGCTCTGGACCACTGTCTTCAAGGCTTCAACCGTTCAGCAGATGTAGGAAACATGTTACATATGACACAGGACAATTATCTGCAACGGTGAAAAGACATTTTAGCATGCACAGAATATTTGATCAATTTAGTGGTGGGAAAATCAAGTGCAAACCATGGCGTAATTGAATCATACTAATCATTTTGGGTCAAGCAACAAATATTTCTTTGTTCAAATACTTCCATGCAAAAAGCTTCAAGTTAATACGATAGATTATGTTCAGATAGTTTCTGAAGAATAAATAACTAGAACGAAATAATAGTAATAATATCAGGATATTCTCCATTTTATCTTTCTTAAGACCTTCAGAATTAAACTTATAACATGCTAAAAGATTATGCAAGCTCCACAGAGTTTCAACTCATTTGTTTCGGAAGAATTCTATTTACTGGTTGGAGATTAAATGTAAGGAAGATGGATATCCAGGTTACTATTTTATCAAACATCTATATCTTGAATAGTTGTCCATCTTATCTGATTTTTTTCAAAACATGTCAATCAAAGATGAAAATCAAAGAGTACTCATTTTTTTCAAAACATGGATATCCCGGTTAATATGAAGGTATCAACAGACATGTCACTTAAGTCATATGGATAGAGATATCTATTTACATCTACATTTAAGTGGACAGGAATGATAGTTAATTCCATATCTACAGACATGTCGATCAAAGAGTACTCCTTTTTTCGCGATGTAATGAATTGTGACAATTACCAATAAACTTATCCAATTCATACAATGTAACATGACAATCAGTATGGCCACTTACATTAGCCGTATGGAAGATGGTCCTGTAACAGCGGCAACTTTCTGAGCCTTCTGTGTTTCAAATTTATACAGTTCTTTCAGCTCTTTCTTTGCTTTCCGGGCTTCTCTCTTCTCTTCTTTTACCGCGGACTAGAAAAATTAGGCACATAGGGTAAGGTTGTCAAAATTAATAAGCAAATGTTATCTCAATCAGGTGTAGAAGGTAAATGATTTATGTATACATGTGGTTTTACAGATCCATTAACAACCAAGCATGAAAGCACCGCCAACTGAGCCATATTATGGATCAGTATGCAGTTCAAAATTATAACCAAGAAACATGACTGCACTTCTATGATCCACGCATTTTCAGGATTGGAATTTGGTAGTGCTTAACAAACAATTAGTCCATTCGTGTATAGGTTTTGTGATGACAGATTACATCGGATGTGTATTTGGAATTACCATGATTTGGTAAAGCTATATGGACAGAACAAATACGTTGTAAGAGAATTAACGGTCCAGGTTCAATTTCAGATACTAACAAAGTAAATTTCCCCTAAGCCAACATCAGTTTATCACATGTAGCTGGTCAATTTTTAAGAATGGTGACGCATCAAGTCAACAATACTAACATGTTCTCCCATTTTTCCATCTCAAATGTTAGCTGATCAAATGAACACATGATCATATCATCTCAAGGAACATAAAACCAAATATATGTTTACCTTTCTAGCTTTCTTTTCATCTTTTGTTTCCTTCTGAACTACTACCTTTTCAAAATAATATTCAGCATCTGAAGCTTCTGTGGGCTTTGCTTTCTTCTCCTTTTCAACTTTTCTTTTCCTCTGTGGCAGGTAATCTACAGGAAGTTTCTCTTTACCATGAAGCTTGATGATATCTTTCGTTGTTGCTGTTTCCCCAGGGAAAACTTTGGGAAGACGATTTCTAGGATTTCCTGGAGTTTGAATTTTGCCAGGATGATTGTCCAAGTTAGAGTACGTGGAAACAATGGTCTCACAGTCCCAAACTTCAGATTCATCACTGCTTTCTGAAACAAGCAAGACCTCTTCATCTTCTGCAGTTTCATTTAAATACCTTTCAGCATATTCAGCACACTTTTGGATCACATTAGCAGATTCATCCACCTCCTCAGCGGTGGTTGAGTCAAGTTTTCCACGAACAAAATCTGCTGGTGTTCTATATTCTTCATCAACACATACATTTTGATTGTGGAACAACTTCAATTCATCTATAACCTCTGTTGGGAGTTCATGTTCCCCATCTCTAACAGCTCCATCATCATCATCACTAGCTCCATACTCTTCCAGAGCAAGCTGCAATTGGTCCACGAGAAGTCAAGATCTGAAGTATAGCTTTTTATAAAATAAAATAAATGTGAAGGTTCAAAGCATAGAACAAGATTTCCAGCCTAAATTTCAGAAACAGCAGGCGGTTAATGATACAAGCAATACAAGATACTCCATCCTATATGTTCACTTGAATAGTTACAAGGTCAATTTAACTTTCGACATAGTCCTAGTCTACAACAGGAAAGTGCCTAACACAGTCCTGCTAAATCTTCTACATAGAGAACGCGTTGAATCTACTGAATGGTTAAATACAAATGACAAACTAGGAAGCAAAGATTGTTATAAAATATATATAACAGATATTTCCATATCATATTGTACTTAATTATCCATAACAGTAGGGGTACGGTTGCAACAAATGGGAAGTAGTATTCAACGCTGACAGTAACATACTAAAGCTGCAGACTCGTCATTGTGTGTTAGCAAGTTATAGTATCAGTTAAATTTACCAAAACTTAGTGATCTTCCTTTCAGAAACAAGCTAGCAATCAATCAATCATAAACTTTAACTAACAAGATAACAGTTTTTTCAGACCGTCTTGCAAAGCAAACTGAGAGGGTTATCAAATGAAAGAAGCTCACCAAATCAAATTGTTCATCCAGCAATCGTGGCACCCTCGGCTTGGGCTCATCCTCTTCATTGTCGAACTCCTCATCATTTTCCACATCACTGAACACACCACCACCCTCTTCCTCACTTTCATCCTCCATGTCATCCCCTTCGGCTTGGTTTGCCATGATGACGAAATCCTCCTCCAAACCCTCATCCTCGCTCTCATCGAGCAACCTTGCAACGTCAGGGTCGACGGCCTTCTCAACTCGCCTCACCGGTGCCGTCTTTGCGGCCACCTTACACATGGTCCTCCCCTCGTCCAGCTCTTCCTCGACCTTGCCAGAAGAAACCCGCACCTTGCTTGCATCATAGGCCTGCACACAGAACCAACATTAGACACTCAAATGGCAGGCTTGGATGGGCTTTTGAGAAATAACCAACCTTGACGTCCAGGGGAAGTTGCTCTGGGCGGGCGGTATGGCTGGGCACGAAGGAGGAGGCCACAGCGGAGGGCCGCAGCTCACGGAGATGGAGAAGGTAGTTGTAGCCATCGTCGGGGAGGCCGAGCTCAAGGATCTGCTGGCGGACGTGGTCGGGGAGGGGGGCAGAGGTGGAGGAAGGGAATTGGTCGGCGGCGGCGGTGGGGGAGAGGGAAGGGTCTTCGTCGTCGCCGAAGCCGGGGATGGTGTAGGCGTTGTTGTCGACGCGGACGAAGACGCGGTCGTTGGGGTCGGCGGCACCGTCGCGGGGGAATAGGCGAAAGGTCGCGAAGTTGCGAGCCTTGCGGCCGCCGACTCCTGCTCCTGCCATGGCGGCGGCGGCGGAGGAGGAGGAGGTAGGTGCTGTGGTTAGGGTTTGGGGATTTGGGTTTGGGGGTGAGAGTGAGACCGTGGGAGCGTGAAACGGACGAATAGAACTTTTGGGGGAGAAATTTCGTTGTCACCCCTCTAGGTTTTGCTCATTTCCCTTATGCCACTTCAAATTTGACATATCACTTTTAATTATATATAAGTTCGAGTGGCAAAAACAAAACAAAATTCCAAATTTGTGTGGGCTTGAAACATAAGTTGAACGAGTTTGATGAATCTAGATCGAGACAAACAAGCTACGATTGCACCAACGAGCATCTGTGTGTGTATGGGAGAGCGGGCGGGCAGGTCCGACGGTGGTGCCTTCCTTTCCTATATTAGCGGGGAAAGACGCGGCGGGTGCCACCGCGTCTGAGAGAGCCCGTGTGAGTGTCTTTTTAAAAAAAAATTGGTTATATAAATGGAATAGGGGGAATGAGAGGAAGAAGAAGGTGAAGCTGCAGTTTTTTTTGTTAGTGGACAATTTCAAACTTAAACCTTTCATTGATCAGTTTGTAACTTTATCACTCGTCGCTGCTTCCAATAGTCTATTGTGTTTTGAGAAGTGCTTTTGTACATATTTTTAATGGGTAGATATGCTTGCGACAAGATAATAAAGTTTTATCGGACGATTGAGGGACATACATCTCAGTGAATCGTGGGCCTACAATTGGGGTCTTCAATGGCAGTTAGGAATTATATATGCAAAGGTAATTAAAAGTTCATCAGCGACATGGGCCGGATGAATCCGAAAGAAGATCGAATGGTGAGAATTGCTCGAGTGGGGAGGGCCCGAGGAGCCAAGTAGCTAGCCCTGCATGAATTTGGAGGGGATTTTGAGTTGCCAGTTTAGTTTGTGTTCGCTTGTTTTCATCTCCATCAATTCTTTTAAGTTTCTACCTGGTTTGAACCCCATTCACCAACTGCTTTATAGTCACCTCAATTAATAACATGTCATTTCCTTTTATGCAAGGGATGGCAAGAGTATAGCAAGCATTTTCTCTAGCAAATACTCTGCATATATGAATATTAAATGCACTTTATATCAGGATAGAGAAGAAACATAGGTTGGGATTGCATTGAAAAGTTTAATAAGACCTTGTGTTAGAAAATAGTGTAATAGTCCGATGGTAGCCAATTGGAAATAGGATTGTTTTTACCAATGCAAACCAAAATGATGAAAAGAAATCGCATATACATATTACACTACACATTGGATGTCTCATGATCTGTGCATGTGAGAGAAATAGGGAGAGAAAAAGAAAAATTGCCACATTAGTTTGTGCGGGCGTACAGGGAAAGGACCCCACCCAAACCGCACCCCACCAAATAAAACTCCATCCACCTGTGTCTTTCTCTCACACCAAACGCCACCCACCAAGCTCTCTCAGATCCATCCCCAAAAAATCTCACACCCGACTCTCTCTTTTCCCTTGATCTGATCCAGATCGAGGCGAGATGTCGCCTTCGCCGCCCCTCCACCTCTAGGATCCAGCCGTCTCGACCTCCCATCTAGCCTCCTCCCCTAGCGTCCCACCGCCCAGCCATCACCGTGCATGCCCTTGATCTGTACGGGGGCATCAACACATCGAGTCGTCGATTCGTCGCCGGCAGCACGAGCTCAACGGGGAGCGTCATGTGGGGCTACTCCATGGCGTCTTCCTCTTGGATCTTGCTAGCCATGGGTTCCTCGCCTCGATCTCACCTTGGGATCGCTCGTCATGGTGCATGTCCTCCTCTGCACCCGCCATGGCTCGTCCTCCTCTGCTCCGAGATGCACCAGGTCAGCCCCATCCTCCTCTGCAACCCGGTTCGCCCTTCTCTTCACACCTCTGGTGTTGGGCGTCTTCGTAGGGAGCCTGCATCACCATCGTGCGTGAGATTAGCCACCAAGCAATCTTCCTCCATGCGCAGGTACACCTCCCTTCTCTCCTTCTGTACACACCTCTGTGAATAATGTTTGCGCGAGATTACACTTTACAGGAAGGAGGTAAGGGTGAGATTGCCATTTTTGTTTAGGCTAGCTATTCAACATGCTAGTATTTTTTTGTGAATAAGATGATCTCTGTAGTTATTTTGAACTTTAAATGTGAACACTATGATCACGCATCTGTTCACACTTTTATATATTATGCAATGGTGATCCGCATGGGGTATTTTATCAGAATTTCCATGGATGACTTCACGTGTCTGCAAATACTCATGTTTGCATTAGCTTATGCTAGATGGTGACATGGTGGTACTAGGGCCAGGCAATACTTCTAGGCTTTAGCACTAACTGTCAGCCTGCTTCTCTAGTTTCAACTAACAGTAGATCATGGTGTTGCTTCAACATTATCTTGTTTCTTAACGGGAAGTTTCAACATTTTGGGAGAACTACAATTTGTTTTTAGCGATAGTCTTGTCTGGGTTTCCTTAAATGTGCTTTGGTTATATGATATATTACATTGCAATTAGTTCCCTGGTCAAATTAGTTCCATATATTAGTTCGATCAACAAATGATTTTGGTTACATGATGTTACAATGCAATTATTCTGTTAGGCTTTTGCACTAACTGCCAGTTGTACTATCTTGGAACAAGGCCCCTACAATTAGTTCCCTCGTCAAATTGTGATGTTGTTATGTTTACTTGCGGGTAATCCGTAATCTAGACACTACATTTGTTGATAAAGTTGATGTAGTGAAAATGGTTGTAGCATTGTCTAAGAGTTTTGAATCATTATATAAGACATAGCTTTGTCATCCCTTTTTTGTATCTGTAGCTGTAGCATATTTGCTTTCTGTTCAGCTTTCAGGGAAGACATAAATTTAACTAATGTTGTTTGTTATCCCTTTCGTGTTTGTAGTATCTTTGCTTTTCTATTTTAGCTTCATGAATGCATACGTTTTACAACTCTTCTATCCGATAGCAATCTTCTAGTGTAGTGCCACTAAAGTGCCCTTCAGGGTCTTTTATGTGGAATAACATATTAGTTACTCTCACAGCTTGATTAAATTATGCTGGTGTGTGTATGCTTGCACTTCCTGATCTAGATTCGGCACCTTATGAGTTGTAATTTTGCTCATAAGGTGCCGAATGTGGATCAGAAAGTGCAAGCATGGTACATCGGCATAATTTAATCTAGTTGTGAGAGTAACTAATTTGTTATTGCGCATAAAAAAAACTAAAATGCACTTCAATGAAACTGCACTAGAAGATTACTTTTAGATAGAGAGCTGTGAATTTATACATTTCTAGGAGGTTAAATAGAAAATCAAAGATGCTACAATCACACATAAAGAGATGACAAACAATAGTAGTTAAATTTATGTATTCTCTGAAAGCTAAAAAAATAAACAAAGATGCTACTGATACAGAAATGTATAACAAACCTCTGTCTCGCATAATGATTCAAAACTCCGAGACAATGCTACAACCATTTCCACTACATCAGTTCGATCAGCAAATGTAGCGTACAGATTATGGATTACCTAGAGGTAAACATAACGACATCATAATTTGATCAGGGAACTAATTAATTGTAGGGGCTTTATTACAAGAAAGTACTCCTGTCAGTTAGTGTTAAAGCCTGGCAGAATAATTCCAGGGTAACATCATATAACCAAAAGCATGTGTTGATCGAACTGATGTAGTGTTAAAGCCTAGCAGAATAATTTGACCAAGGAACTAATTGTTGTGTAACAACACATAACCAAAAGCCTATTTAGGGAGACCCAGATAAGTCTGTCTCCAAAAAGAGATTGTAGCTAGTCAAAAATGCCGAAACTTCCCATTAAGAAACAAAATAATGTTGAAGTAATAGCATGATCTACTATTAGCTGAAACTAGAAAAGGAAGCTGACAGTTAGTGCTAAAAGCCTAGAAGTATTGCCTGGCTCCGGTACCACCATGTCACCATCTAGTACAAGCTAACACAACAGAAGTATTTGCACACACATGAACTCATCCATGGGAAAATCTTAGAAAATATATGTAGGATCGATAAGTATGTCTATAGGGGAGGGGTGAATGGACTACTAAGCTCAAGAATGGACTCCTTTCCCAAATTTTAATTTCTTCGCGGACTTTAAGGTTTTTGAGGAATCAATAGAGCACCTGACACATTTATATCTACAGTAATAAGGAGCGGATTGTAAAACATGCAAGTGAAAAGATAAAGGAGTAGAGTTGAGAAGATCACAAACACAAATAGGCTTGGTGAAGATTTTTCCCATGGTTCAGATAGTTGGGGCAATCTTTCATCCACGTTGATGAGGCTTTAATCGATGAAGGATCTAGAATCACAAAGGATTCCGGTTTGTGATATTCCACAAAGGACACTCACCCACAAAGGGTCCACTTAGGAGCAACCAACCTATTCCGCCATGGCTGACGTCCACGAAGGACCAACCTCACTAGGGTAGGTTTCACGAAGTAGGCGACCTTCGAGCCCATAAAAACTTCTTGGCTTCTTCAGAAACTTGAAGACTTCCAAGCACACCTAGCCGATGTAGGAGGCGCAAACCCTCCAAAAGTAGCAAGACGAGGTTGCTTGACAATGAACCCCTTCCTCTTGCGCTTCAAATGATAATCTTCTCAACACTTAAACTCTCAAGATTTGGCTATGGATTTGGAGAAGGTTTGGAGTGGAAGGCGGAAAGGGGATTGGATCTCGAAGGGTTGACGGATAGTTTGAGTGGATTGCCCTTTGAAATCAACACAATGAGGTGGAGTGCTCTCTTAGAACAAATGGTAGGAGTGGAATTTGCTTTGAGATGAATTAGTGGGATATGTGGGGTATATATAAGCTGGACCAAAAATTTATCATCTGGTTTTGTTCACCACAATGAGAAAGTTTTATTAACATTGTAAGTGTTGGGGAATGTAGTAATTTCAAAAACTTTCCTACGCACACGCAAGATCATGGTGATGCATAGCAACGAGAGGGGAGAGTGTTGTCTACGTACCCTCGTAGACCGAAGCGGAAGCGTTGACGTAACGTAGAGGAAGTAGTCGTACGTCTTCCCGGTCCAACCGATCCAAGCACCGTTACTCCGGCACCTCCGAGTTCTTGGCACACGTTCACCTCGATGACGCTCCCCGGGCTCCGATCCAGCAAAGCTTGGGGGAGGAGTTCTGTCAGCACGACGGCGTGGTGACGATCTTGATGTTGAACCGTCGCAGGGCTTCACCTAAGCACCGCTACAATATGACCGAGGTGGAATATGGTGGAGGGGGGCACCGCACACGGCTAAGGAACGATCACGAAGATCAACTTGTGTGTTCTAGGGTGCCCCCTTGCCCCCGTATATAAAGGAGCCAAGGGGAGGGGGCGGCCGGCCAAGGAGGGCGCGCCAAGGGGGAGTCCTACTCCCACCGGGAGTAGGACTCCCTTCTTTCCTAGTTGGAGAAGGAGAAGTGGGAAAGAGGAGGAAGAGGGAAAGGAAAGGGGGGGCGCCGCCCCCTCTCCTTGTCCTATTCGGACTAGGGAGGGGAGGGGCACGCGGCCACCTCTTGCCTCCTTTCCTCTTCTCCCTTAGGGCCCATGTAGGCCCAATAACCCCCGGGGGGTTCCGGTAACCCCCCGGTACTCCGGTAAAATCCCGATTTCACCCGGAACGATTCTGATATCCAAATATAGGCTTCCAATATATCGATCTTTATGTCTCGACCATTTCGAGACTCCTCGTCATGTCCATGATCACATCCGGGACTCTGAACAACCTTCGGTACATCAAAATACATAAACTCATAATGAAACTGTCATCGTAACGTTAAGCGTGCGGACCCTACGGTTCGAGAACAATGTAGACATGACCGAGACACGTCTCCGGTCAATAACCAATAGCGGAACCTGGATGCTCATATTGGTTCCTACATATTCTACGAAGATCTTTATCGGTCAGACCGCATAACAACATACGTTGTTCCCTTTGTCATCGGTATGTTACTTGCCCGAGATTCGATCGTCGGTATCTCAATACCTAGTTCAATCTCGTTACCGGCAAGTCTCTTTACTCGTTCCATAATACATCATCTCACAACTAACTCATTAGTTGCAATGCTTGCAAGGCTTATGTGATGTGCATTACCGAGAGGGCCCATAGATACCTCTCCGACAATCGGAGTGACAAATCCTAATCTCGAAATATGCCAACCCAACATGTACCTTTGGAGACACCTGTAGAGCACCTTTATAATCACCCAGTTACGTTGTGACGTTTGGTAGCACACAAAGTGTTCCTCCGGCAAATGGGAGTTGCATAATCTCATAGTCATAGGAACATGTATAAGTTATGAAGAAAGCAATAGCAACATACTAAACGATCGGGTGCTAAGCTAATGGAATGGGTCATGTCAATCATATCATTCACCTAATGATGTGATCCCGTTAATCAAATAACAACTCTTTGTCCATGGTTAGGAAACATAACCATCTTTGGTTAACGAGCTAGTCAAGTAGAGGCATACTAGTGACACTCTGTTTGTCTATGTATTCACACATGTATTATGTTTCCGGTTAATACAATTCTAGCATGAATAATAAGCATTTATCATGATATAAGGAAATAAATAATAACTTTATTATTGCCTCTAGGGCATATTTCCTTCAGTAGGTAGCTCATCTATATGTAACATGATTATAGAAAAGATGAGATGTTATGCTTCTATGATGTTCTGTTTGCTATACATGCAACATGAATTTCCAAGAAACATAATGCAATAAAGCTTGTAGGTGTGGGTAGAAATTGTGGCTTACGTCACCCCCCTTATAGCTTGTATCCCTAGTGACATTATGCAATAAAGCTTGAGGGTGTTCTAAAAAACTTGAGTGTATCTCTTCCTCTTGCTCACGCTCTTCCCAGTCCCCTTTTCTTCTCAACCAGTTCACCTCATGTTCTTCCTCATTTCCATGACGGAAAATGGGGATTTGGTGGTAGGTGGGAGCCACTGGTAGGGGTGGCCAAGGTACAATTTGTTGACCACCGCCACCCTTGTTGACTACCTCAACCGGGGCCATCCTCATCCGCTTGTCGTCGGCTAACCGGTGCCACTGACTGGCGTCATCACATGTCGCACCATTGATGGTGTCAGGAAGCGAGGGAGCACTGGTCTAGATCGCTGGAGCGGACAACATGAGCAAAGACAACCAAAAGGCACTTCCTTTCTCCTTGCGCCTCTTCTCACCCCAATTTTTCCTTCCACCTCCTTTTCCTGATGTAGGCCGATTTGTCATAGTCAGAAGAATTAGTTGTAATATGTAACAACACTAACTTGTGCATGATTTTGATGACTTCATCCCAAATTTGGAGGCTTTTAGCATACACACAAGGTTAGGCTTGATTTTTGTTTTCCGTGTGGTTATTGCTGAAGTTTTTCCTTTTACTTCTGCATGGTGATAACCATTCATCGTGAAAATATGAGACAAATATGTTAGTGTCTTGTTGTTGTTGATAAAGTGAATCAAACACTTTCTCTTGACTACCATTGTGTACCGTGTATGCTCCCAACCCCTTTCCCGACGTACATCTTCACTGCCAAGCCACCTACGAGCGTCGCGAATGTTAACCTCCCTTTCTCCGCCTTCATGGCCACAGCATCCATCGTCTCACCTCACGGACCACATGGGAGGAGGAGAGAGTGTGTAGGGCCGTGTTTGCAGCAAAGGGATGGGTAGAGCTACACTCTGCGTTGCTGGGCATGAGGGTCGAGCCGCATGAGTGTAGGAGGCAGCGGTGAAGATGGGGAGAATCCCCGACCGCAACACCGACTCAGTAGGTGAGAGGGGTGTTGCAAAGATGCTCGTGTGTTCAGTAGATGGTACGGTGACAGTGATAGTGAAGGCGGGAGTGAACAATAAAGAGAAGAAATGGTTAGAAGTTATTTTTTCGAGTAAAAAGGTTGGGACTCAGGAGTTAGGGAAAATACAAAAATATTTTCTTCCAAGGACAAATTACAAACCAACTGAACAGGGAGGGAGCTTTCCACCCTGGTCAAGACCTCACACGTCACTGAATGTGGGCCAAATACATGGTGGGACCAAAGTGTCAATGTAAAAAGGGACGCTGACCACGACAGTAGCGAAAACATCACTTGCCGACTCAAACTGAATGGTACAGATGGTCTCCAGTGAAGATCGAACGGCTTTGAGTGCATTTGGTGGGAATGGCCTCAGCGTGCGGGTCATCGGCCGATGATAAAGTTGGAGCAGACATAGGTAAAAAGGAAGAATTCTCTTTCACAACAATTCACAAATAATTCGAAATCGAGACAATTGATCTTGTAAAGAAATTGAAATGTGCATCCTTTGTTTTTAATAGTCATACATCACTCTTTTTTTGCGATCAAATCAGAGAGCTTTTATTCAACAAAAGAGTTCCTTAGACAGTCAGCCAGTAGGCTTGATACCAGGAAGCTCGGGGTTTTGTCGAGCCAACTTTCGGTCACATTTAGAGTGCAAGCATGCTTAGCACAAAGATGTGCCGGTAAGTTTGCCGACCGTTTTACATGCTGAATCACAAATACAGAAAAAATTAAAGACTAGCTCTCCTATTTCTTCTAAGATAGGTGCCACAATCGATCGAGAATTGTGGCGAGTGTTCCAGAGTGTCACCAACTCTAGACAGTCCACTTCCATAATCACATGCGATAGCCCTCGGAGTGCAGCAAAGTGGGCTCCCTCTCGCATTGCCAACGCTTCAACAATAAGTGGGTCAGAGATGCCCACGAATGTTTTGAACTAGGCCCCCAATAATGCATTGGAGGAATGAGCTATACCACTTGCACCCCCTTCCATCTGCAAAATTCAGTGCCCCATCAGTTGTGATCTTGATCATGCCTTATTCAGGTGGTCGCCACCCATGTCCAGGAAGAACAATCGGTGTGTTGTGTGGCATCTCAAGTAGGGCTAGGGCTTCCTTAGTGGCTCGGAGAGCTGCAGCCGGGTCCCTACCTTCTTCTCCATGTTTAATTCGGTTGCGAGAGTGCTAGATTGTCCACATGATGGTGATGATTTTTGGTCGATCATCCTCAGAAAATCGAGTATCACATAAGATATCCCGAGACCAAGAGTCCGGGTGAAGTGGAGGTAATCTGATGCCAAACCAAGCAAACGCTTCGTTCCAGTAGCGCTGTGCATGTGTGCAATGAATAAGAGAATGCATGAGATCTTCCTCCTTGGCCAAGCAAACATTGCATCTGTCGATGACTGCAATATGGCAGTGTTTGAGTGTGCACTCATCAGGCAGAATCCGTTGAAGTACACGCCACCAAAACACATGTACCTTTGGGATAACTTTGATTTTCCACAGAGCACTCCACAGTTGTGATTCATCTCTTGAAGCTCCGGTATCCGTCCCTTCTCCTAGAGCAAGACGCTCGTTCTGAGTCATTAGAGCACGGTACGCCGATTTAACTGTGTAGTTACCTGAAGTCTCAAAGGCCTAAGCAAAGAAATCATCACCACCCCCACGTCTGATTGGCATGTTGAGGATCGCATCTGCATCTGGGGCAATGAAGTTTGACCTAATTAGCTCCTGTCGCCAGGACCAGTTATCCGTGTCAATGAGGTCTGTCACCATGTGGATAGTAGCTGACGCCAGTTTCATCATGGGGGACATAGAAATTGTGCCCTGAATCCACTTATCTGTCCATGCATCAATGGAAGATCCATCTCCCACTCTTTTGATCAAGCCTACCTTCAAAGCTTCCCTCCCAGCTATGATCGCCCTCCAAGTTGCAGATGCAGACTTAGGGACTGTTGCATGCATAAAATCCGTGTCAGGAAAGTAGCGGCCCTTTAAAACCCGTGCACAGAGAGAGCTCGGATTGGTTAGGAACCTCCACCCATGCTTTCCCAGTAGCGCAAGGTTAAACTGATGAGGGTCTTGAAAACCCATACCTCCTTTGTACTTCGGTGTTGATAGATTCTTCCACGACACCCAATGCATGCCATTCTTGTCAAGAGAGCTACTCCAAAAAAAAATTGCCATTGGAGAAGTAAGACTCTTACAGACTTTTTTAGTGCGCAAAAGAGTACTCATCGAGTAAGTTGGAATGGCTTGAACCACCGACTTTAGCAAGGTTTCCCGCCCGGCACAAGCTAGTAGCTTTTCTGACCATCCTTGCATCCTGCTCCATGCCCTCTCCCCGATGTGATCAAAAGTGCCACTGTTAATACGACCAACAACAGTTGGCAGGCCCGGGTATCGCTCACTGAAAGCCTCCACATGAATGTTCAGAACCGTTTTCAGCTGTTGTCTCAAGTGTGCTGGTGTGTTGGAGCTGAAATAGATAGAGCTTTTATCACAATTGACACACTGCCCGAAGCATCACCATAAATTCTAAGGATCTCATTCAGTCGAATATCACTTTGATTAGTTGCACTGGTGAAAATCAAACTATCATCTGCAAACAATAAATGTGACACCCAAGGTGATCTGTAACTAACTCAAATACCTCTGTCGATATGTCCTCCAATATGAGACTTGAGCAGCGAAGAGAGGCCTTCTGCACATATCAAAAAGAGATATGGAGACATTGGATCTCCTTGCCTAAATCCACGTGAAGGTGTGAAGAAAGGCTGTAGTTCTCCATTGAAACGAATTGAGAACCTGACTGAAGTAACACACTTCATTATCAAACGAGTAAAGATCATGTTGAACCCTAGTCTTGTTAGGATGGCTTCAAGGAAATGCCACTCAACTCGATCGTAGGCCTTCATCATATCTAACTTGACAGCACAAGCAAAATTGTTTCCCTTCTTCCTCCTCTTCATAGTATGCACACTTTCATATGCCACTAGTACATTGTCGGTTATAAGACGTCCAGGGACAAAAGCACTTTGCTCTTCACTAATGATCAAGTCCATTACAGGTCTCAACCGGTTTGTAATACATTTAGCTGCAGTTTTATAAAGAACTGGACAGAGAGCAATGGGTCGATATTGAGCAATTGACCGGGGGTGTCGTACCTTGGGAATTAATGTAATCGAAGTATCATTCAACCCAGCTGGAAGTTCACCTCCATTCAAGAAATCTAGCACTACTCGAGTTACATCCTCACCAATTAAACCCCAATGCCACTGATAAAAACCAGCCGTGAAACCATCTACCACCGGTGCTTTAGACGGGGCCATTTGAAAAAGCGTTGTACGAACCTTCGCCACAGTATATGGTTTAGTGAGCTCAGTATTCATATCCAAAGTAACCTTGGATGGAACATGGTTCAGCTGATCGGTCGCATCCGAGTAACCTTGAGATTCATAAAGGTTCTCATAGAAAACTTGCACCTCACTCTTGTCCTCGGCTTCAGTGGCACAAAGTGAACCATCCTGACGATGCATGCCTTGGATCCTGTTAAGTCTTTGTCTTTGCGCTGCTTGAGCCTGGAAGTAAGAGGTGTTGCGATCTCCCTCCCGGAGCCAGGGCACCCGCGAACGTTACCGTAACCAAATTTCTTCCTGTTGGAGCGCCTCCCGCAAGCTACCAACAGTAACCCGCTCCTCTTTAGTCGGTCCACGTCCAACTGATCGGCATCGTAATTTCTCTAGTCTTTTCTGGAGCTGTCTCACCTTACGTGTGAGGTAGCCAAACTCCCGCGTGCCCCATGGTTCCAGCGTCCTTCTTAACAAATCAAGAGAGCCGGCTATACCTTGGAGCCCCGGGCCACGATGAGCTTGTTCCCAAGTTCTTGCGACTATTTGATCATAATCCACATGTGAAGCCCATACGTTTTCATATATGAATTGTTTCTTAGCTCTTGACATGTTTGGAAAATTCTCTTTTATTTCCACTACAATAAAGCAATGATCTGACTCTATGGAGGGAAGATGTTTGATCCTGATATGCCTAAAGTGTTGCCAGAATTCCTCATTAGCAAAAGCTCTATCAAGCCTTGATTTTACATTTGCTACACCTGCTTGACGATTGTCCCAATTGTACACAGTACCGGACCATCCCAGATCTTGGAAGGCCACATCATCTGTAACTTCACGAAAGGCTCGCATCTGGCTCTCTGGCCTTGCTGCTCTGCTAAAATGTTCACAAGCATATAAAGTTTCATTGAAGTCACCAACACAAATCCATGCTGAATGTGGCACGGCATATAACGTACGCAAAAACCTCCAGCTATGGTGACGATCCTCAGCTCGAGGTGCTCCGTAAAAACCAGTAAACCTCCACTCAAAGGAGTTTTGGTCCTTGTATTTCACCATCACATCTATATGAGCAGAACTAAAGTTCTTCAGTTCTACCATCACATCTCTAGTCCAAAAGAGGCCTATGCCCCCACTTAGACCAACACTATCTACAACAAAACATCCGCCGAAGCCAAGATGATTTTGTAATTCTTGCACTTTCTTCCCTTTGATTTTTGTTTCCATGACGAAGAGAAGAGTGGGTCCTTCCAGCTTCACTATACTGTGAAGCTCGCTGACAACCCACAAGTATAGGGGATCGCAACAACTTTCGAGGGTAGAGTATTCAACCCAAATTTGTTGATTCGATACAAGGGGAGCCAAAGAATATTCTCAAGTATTAGCAGCTGAGTTGCCAATTCAACCACACCTGGAAACTTAGTATCTGCAACAAAGTGTTTAGTAGCAGAGTAATATGATAGTGGTGGTAGCGGCAACAAAAGTAAAGACAGCAAAAGTAATGTTTTTTTATTTTGTAGTGATTGTAACAGTAGTAGCGGGAAAGTAAATAAGCGTAAATCAGTATATGGAAAACTCATAGGCACCAGATCAGTGATGGATAATTATGCTGGATGCGGTTCATCATGTAACAGTCATAACATAGGGTGACACAGAACTAGCTCCAATTCATCAATGTAATGTAGGCATGTATTCCGTATATAGTCATACGTGCTTATGGAAAAGAACTTGCATGACATCTTTTGTCCTACCCTCCCGTGGCAGCGGGGTCCTATTGGAAACTAAGGGATATTAAGGCCTCCTTTTAATAGAGAACCAGAACAAAGCATTAGCACATAGTGATCTAGACAATTCCCCGCGCGTTGCTGCGGGATTTCTAAATGACAACTTGAGATATTGTAGTATTATCTACGAAGAAAATTAACGTCCAGCACCATATGAAAAATATACAAAAATGACACGGTAATTGAGATACATATATGTCTCATACTCATTGAATATCACTTGAAAATAATATTGCCTAAAACACCATGAAAGTACTATGCTGCGTATCTTTGCATCGAAGGTCGTTGAGGTTCAAATATGAAGATAGTACTCAAACAATTTTTTTAGTTTGTAGCTTAAATAAATAAATAAATATTTATTATTGACCAAATTGCTATATCACACTGTAATTCTGAAACAATGAATAGAAAATTGATAATGGGTAGCATGTAAAGGATAGAGGGAGAATTAATAGATTATAGTATGTTTTTTATACATGGACAGATGAACTTGTTGAGAGTTTAAAAGTTAGAACATAATTTGCAGATACGTAGAATAAAGTGGTACTGAAAAAGGAAAAATTAATAATCTGGTCAGATGTAGCTACCTGTTCTAGTGTAGTCGCAGGTTGCCCTATTTGTCCACATGGGAGTATATTGCTTACCCATCTGGGGAACGGGTTATTTTGTTAATTATTCTCGGATAGAACTAACGTTGCTACTACCCTCCTCACAAAAAAAGTACTACTACCAATCAGGAGCACAAATGAAAATTAAAATAACGTGCATATTTATGTTTTTAGTGTAACCATCTCACTCGGGTAGATCAGTTCTAAAATGACACCGAATGCATGTGGCCCAACAACATATGACTTCAAGAAATCTACTACTAGTCAGTAGCAAGATTGTCAAATATATCAAAAGACTAATTAAACAGTAGCTAGACTTCATCACCTGTCCAAAGTTGGCCCATATATTGGTTCAGTATAGATAAGAAAACATTCATACTGAGAGAAAATAAATGAGGAAAAAAAGCTTTCAGCTGCCATGTATGAGAAAGGCAAGCAGAAGCCGTAGTCATCAATACCAAAGAGTTCCACCTAAAAATGCAAGCAAGTGTTTTGCAAGTCCTAATCGCTCAACAAAGGATGTAGAAAAAAAGAGTAGCTTGCGGTATGACAGATGAGGGATGCCTTTGGGCTGACGGGGGCTATTATGGCAGGTGCTTCACTCGGGGTCGGGGAGTTGCCAGCGCCTCCATACGCGAGCAACAAATATTTGAAAGCATTCTGAATTCCAACCACACCATGATGCAGCTAGCTTACCAGAGCGGAAGCAAGGGCAAGGGGATTGGCATCCGATCTTGTAGAAGCCGGCGTGCCGAGCAGATGGCAGAAGAACACGGGAAGATAAGTGGAGAGGCAACGTTGATGGCTGCAACAAGGAGGCGGGGAGAGGTGCTCGGAGTCGCCACTTCTCAGGGCCTTGCAGCAGAGGAACACACGGCGCTCGTGAAAGACCACAGTCCCGACGAGCTTCTCCTTGCCAAGCTCCTCCCACTAGAACCCGCACTCCCTTTCCAGATAGCCGCGTCCGGCGTGTCCGAGGCCGCCGGCCAGGTGAGGACCTGGAGAAGAGCAACATCGTGCGCATAGGCTGATTTGCTTGTGCTCCTCGACGATCTGGGTGGGTGGCAATTGAACCTGCTCGGCCCGCGTCCCATTGCCCTGTAGCCGAGGAGAAGATGACAAACCAAGTGGCACCGGAGAAACAGGAGGTATGCAAGGGGTTGGACGTGAAGATGGGAAGGATATAGGAGGAGGAAAAGGTGCCAATGCAACCTTTCCACTGGCGTGATTTAATGGGGATTGGAGAATACAAAGTGGGAGAGGAGTTTCTGTGGAGAAGACAGGAAGGAGAAGAGACGCGGTGATGGAAAAAATGTTGGCGTGGAGAGAAAAGTAGCACTCCGCTTCATGCTACCGGGTCAATGCATCATGCAATAACTGAACCACTAATCGCTGTTACTCTTCGGCTGACCATTGAGATTCTCGTTTCTGCTTGCGCATGCATTCAAATAAGCTGCTGACGTGGCATGTATGCTGAGTTGGAGTAGTTGGAACTCTGAATAATGACGTGGCATATAGCTGATGTGGACAATGTGCATGGTGAGAGAATAGGGAGTAGTGGGGAGCAACTTCTTAAGAATGGTAGATACATAAACTTCTCAAACTATGGTCATCACCGGGAGTGGTCCCGATTATTGTCACTTCGGGGTTGCCGGGTGACTATAGACTTGCAAGATAGGATCAAGAACTCACATATATTCATGAAAACATAATAGGTTCAGATCTGAAATCATGGCATTCGGGCCCTAGTGACAAGCATTAAGTATAGCAAAGTCATAGCAACATCAATCTCAGAACATAATGGATACTAGGGATCAAACCCTAACAAAACTAACTCGATTACATGATAAATCTCATCCAACCCATCACCGTCCAGCAAGCCTACGATGAGCATCATGAAATTGGTGATGGAGGATGGTTGATGATGACGACGGCGACGAATCCCCCTCTCCGGAGCCACGAACGGACTCCAGATCAGCCCTCCCGAGAGGTTTTAGGGCTTGGCGGCGGCTCCGTATCGTAAAACGCGATGATTTCTTCTCCATGATTTTTTTCTCATCGAAACTCAATATATGAAGGTGGGGTTGGAGTCGGAGACGCAACAGGGGGCCCACGAGGTAGGGGACGCGCCCTAGGGGGGCGCCCCCACCCTCGTGAGAAGGGTGTGGCCCCCCTGGTCTTCATCTTTGACGAGGATTTTTTATTGTTTTTTTAAGATGTTCCGTGGAGTTTCAGGTCATTCCGAGAATATTTGTTTTCTGCACATAAAACAACACCATGGTAATTCTGCTGAAAACAGCGTCAGTCCAGGTTAGTTCCATTCAAATCATACAAGTCAGAGTCCAAAATAAGGGCAAAAGTGTTTGGAAAAGTAGATACGACGGAGACGTATCAACTCCCCCAAGCTTAAACCCTTGCTTGTCCTCAAGCAATTCAGTTGACAAACTGAAAGAAAGAAAGAAAAACTTTTACAAACTCTATTTGCTCTTGTTGTTGTAACTATGTAACCACACTTGCAATAATTCTCAGGTCTCATCATTACTCATATCAATAGCATAATCAACTAGCAAGTCATAATAATAAATCTCGGATGACAACACTTTCTCAAAACAATCATAATATGATATAACAAGATGGTATCTCACTAGCCCTTTCTGAGACTGCAAAACATAAATGCAGAGCACCTTTAAAGATCAAGGACTGACTAGACATTGTAATTCATGGTAAAAGAGATCCAATCATAGTCATACCCAATATAAATTAACAGTGATGAATGCAAATGACGGCTGCGCTCTCCAGCTAGTGCTTTTTAATAAGAGGGTGATGACTCAACATAAAATTAAATGGATAGGCTCGTCGCAGAGGGAAGCAGGGATTTGTAGAGGTGCCAGAGCTCAGTTTTGAATTAGAGATAAATTGTATTTTGAGTGGTATACTTTCATTGTCAACGTAACAACTAAGAGATGGCGATATCTTCCATACTAAACACATTATAGGCGGTTCCCAAACAGAATGGTAAAGTTTATACTCCCCCTCCACCAACAAGCATCAATCCATGGCTTGCTCGAAACAACGAGTGCCTCCAACATACATCAGGTCCCAGGGGGAGTTTTGCTTGCAATTAATTTTGATTTAGTTTGCATAAAGCATGGGACTGGGCATCCCTGTGACCAGCCATTTTCTCGTGAGTGAGGAGCGGAGTCCACTCCTCTTGAGAATAACCCGCCTAACACGGAAGATAAGGACAGCCTTTGTTGATACATGAGCTATTTGAGCATACAAAACAGAATGTTTATTTGAAGGTTTAGAGTTTGGCACACACAAATTTACTTGGAACGGCAGGTAGATACCGCATATAGGAAGGTATGGTGGACTCATCTGGAATAACTTTGGGGTTTAAGGGATTGGATGCACAAGGAGTACTCCCGCTTAGTACAGGTGAAGGCTAGCAAAAGACTGGGAAGCGACCAACTAGAGAGCGACAACAGCCATGTACATGCATTAAAATTAATAAACATTGGATGCAAGCATGAGTAGGATATAATCCACCATGAACATAAATATCGTGAAGGCTATGTTGATTTTGTTTTAACTACATGCGTGAACATGTGTCAAGTCAAGTCATTTAAATCATTCAAAAGAGGATACCACCCCATGATACCACATCATAATCATCTCAATAGCATGTTGGCATACAAGGTAAATCATTATAACTCATAGCTAATCAAGCATGGCACAAGCAACTATGATCTCTAATTGTCATTGAAAACATGTTTATTCATAATAAGATGAATCAAGAACGAGGGACTCATCATATTTACAAAAACAAAAGAGGTCGAGTTCATACCAGCTTTTCTCATCTCAGTCAGTCCATCATATATCATCATAATTGCCTTTCACTTGCACGACCGAACGGTGTGAATAATAATAAGAGTGCATGTGCATTGGACTAAGCTGGAATCTGCGAGTATTCAATAAACAGGAGAAGACAAGGCAATATGGGCTCTGATTAAATCAACAATAATGCATATAAGAGCCACTTCAATAATTTAATCATGGTCTTCTCCTACTGACCCTCAAATAAAAGAAAAGAAATAAAACTATTTACACGGGAAAGCTCCCAACAAGCAAAAGAAGAACGTGAAATATTTTTGGGTTTTCTTTTTAATTATTACTACTACAGCAGGAAAATAAACTACTACTAATTTTTTTGGTTTTTTCTTAAGGTTTAACAAACACACAAGAAGAAAGCAGGAAAAGGAAAATAAACTAGCATGGATATTACAGTGAAAAAGTATGAGCACCGACATCTAGTAATGAGTGTGTGTGAACATAAATGTAATGTCGGTGAGAAATACGTACTCCCCCAAGCTTAGGCTTTTGGCCTAAGTTGGTCTATGGCCACGGCTGGCCTGGCGGATATCCATAATAATAGTTGTTGGGGTCGTACTGTGATGAGGAAGGATAGTTGGGATCATACTGATGTGCAGCGGTTATCGCCTGTTGAGCTGCAGCATGGAGTCGGGCTGCCTCCACTCTTCTCTCGTACTCTTCTGCCTCCTCTCTGGTAATAACATATCTTCCTTTTGTTTGTGAATCAAAGAAGGCAGGAGCAGGGAGAGTAATACGAAAAACACGTCGTTTATCAAAAATTAAGCGATATAAGAGAGGTGATTCAGGCCTCTCGACAAACTGGTGCGAAGCTATAGAGTTATAATCTAAATATGCAGGAGGCAACTCCATATCACCCTCACGAATGTCTATTTCAAGAAAATGAGCTAAGCGGGTTGCATAAATTCCTCCAAAGAAAATTCCATTATGTCTATTATGATGCAACCTACGAGCTACAATGGCTCCCATATGATAAGATTGGTCTCCTAACACAACACTCCTAAGGATGCTAAGATCAGGGACACACATGTGACATGCTTCATCCTTAGTATTTATGCATCTACCGATGAAGAGAGCAAAATAATGTATAGCAGGAAAGTGAATGCTCCCTATGGTAGCCTGCGTTATGTCTCTGGATTCCCCCACAGTTATACTAGCAAGAAAGTTTCTAAATTCAGATTTAGGGGGATCCCTAATACTGCCCCATGATGGAAGTTCGCAAGCAGAAGTGAAATCCTCTAGGTCCATGGTATAAGATTTGTCATAAAGATCAAACATGACTGAAGGAGAATTACGCGAAGATGAATACTCAAACCTCCTCACAAATGAACTTGTGAGATCATGATACTGGGGGCATTTGTTAGCCTCAAAATCCTCAAGACCGGCATTGCGCAAATATGCTTTGAATTCTTCTTTAATTCCCGTACGTTCCATAAAATTTTCCGACGGCCATTCGCAAGGCCGTATTGGAGCGTCTCTTGGTGGATCCTCGTCAGCATCACGCATAGCAATCCTGGGTCCTTGCTTCTTAGAGGAACCACCTTGGAACATCTTCCTAAACATATTGTTTTTCTCTGAATTTTTTAGTAACTTCAAACAAAAGTGAACCAACTTCAATAATATTGATAGCAACTACTCCTACAAGTGCCTAGAGCCTATATCAAGCATTAGAACTACTTGGAACCATATAAATTTGACATGCAAGCTCAAGAACATGGTCACCTATGCAGCACAAATTTGCAAAGAATAAAGCACTAGAACAAAAACTAATTGGACCAATGGAGGAGTCACATACCAAGGAACAATCTCCCCAAGCAGTTTTGAGAGAGGTGCTTTGAGCAAGGAGATCGAAAATCATAGCAAAAGTGGCTGGAACTTGTGCTTGAGTTGGTTTTTCGGGTTTGTGTGAGATAGAGGAAGAAGATGGATGCTGGGATAAGTGGAGGAGGGCCACCATGGGCCCACGAGGTAGGGGGGTGCGCCCTATAGGGGGGGGGCGCCCACCTGTTGGAAATATGCCCTAGAGGCAATAACAAATTAGTTATTATTATATTTCCTTGTTCATGATAATCGTTTATTATCCATGCTAGAATTGTATTGATAGGAAACTCAGATACATGTGTGGATACATAGACAACACCATGTCCCCAGTAAGCCTCTAGTTGGCTAGCTCGTTGATCAATAGATGGTTACGGTTTCCTGACCATGGACATTGGATGTCATTGATAACAGGATCACATCATTAGGAGAATGATGTGATGGACAAGACCCAATCCTAAGCCTAGCACAAAGATCGTGTAGTTCGTATGCTAAAGCTTTTCTAAATGTCAAGTATCATTTCCTTAGACCATGAGATTGTGCAACTCCCAGATACCTTAGGAATACTTTGGGTGTGCTAAACGTCACGACGTAACTGGGTGGCTATAAAGGTACACTACAGGTATCTCCGAAAGTGTCTGTTGGGCTGGCACGAATCAAGACTGGGATTTGTCACTCCGTGTAAACGGAGAGGTATCTCTGGGCCCACTCGGTAGGACATCATCATAATGTGCACAATGTGATCAAGGAGTTGATCACGGGATGATGTGTTACGGAATGAGTAAAAGAGACTTGCCGGTAACGAGATTGAACAAGGTATCGGGATACCGACGATCGAATCTCGGGCAAGTACAATACTGCTAGACAAAGGGAATTGTATACGGGATTGATTGAATCCTCGACATCGTGGTTCATCCGATGAGATCATCGTGGAACATGTGGGAACCAACATGGGTATCCAGATCCCGCTGTTGGTTATTGACCGGAGAACGTCTCGGTCATGTCTGCATGGTTCCCGAACCCGTAGGGTCTACACACTTAAGGTTTGATGACGCTAGGGTTATAAAGGAAGTTTGTATGTGGTTATCGAATGTTGTTCGGAGTCCCGGATGAGATCCCGGACGTCACGAGGAGTTCCGGAATGGTCTGGAGGTAAAGATTTACATATGGGAAGTCCTGTTTTGGTCACCGGAAAAGTTTCGGGTTTTATCGGTAACGTACCGGGACCACCGGGAGGGTCCCGGGGGTCCACCAAGTGGGGCCACCAGCCCCGGAGGCTTGCATGGGCCAAGAGTGGGAAGGGACCAGCCCCTGAGTGGGCTGGTGCGCCTCCCACAAGGCCCAAGGCACAGCTAGGAGGAGAAGGGGGAAACCCTAGGCGCAGATGGGCCTAAGGCCCACCCTAGGGCGCGCCCCCTCTCCCCCTCTTGGCCGCCCCCCCTCCATCCCATCTAGGGCTGCCGCCTCCCTAGGGGTGGGAACCCTAGAGGGGGCGCACCCTCCTCCCCTTCTCCTATAAATAGTGGGGGTTTTGGGCTGCCCAAGAGACACGATTTGATCTCTTCTTGGCGCAGCCCTACCCCTCTCCCTCCTCGTCTCTTGCGGTGCTTGGCGAAGCCCTGCTGGAGTACCACGCTCCTCCACCACCACCACGCCGTTGTGCTGCTACTGGATGGAGTCTTCCTCAACCTCTCCCTCTCTCCTTGCTGGATCAAGGCATGGGAGATGTCACCGGGCTGTACGTGTGTTGAACGCGGAGGTGCCGTCCGTTCGGCACTAGGATCTCCGGTGATTTGGATCACGACGAGTACGACTCCTTCAACCTGTTCTCTTGAACGCTTCCGCATAGCGATCTACAAGGGTATGTAGATGCACTCTCCTTCCCCTCATTGCTGGTTTCTCCATAGATAGATCTTGGTGACACGTAGGAAAATTTTGAATTTCTGCTACGTTCCCGAACAGTGGCATCATGAGCTAGGTCTATTGCGTAGTTTCTATGCACGAATAGAACACAAAGTAGTTGTGGGCGTTGATTTTGTTCAATATGCTTACTGTTACTAGTCCAATCTTGATTCGGCGGCATTGTGGGATGAAGCGGCCCGGACCGACCTTACACGTACTCTTACGTGAGACTGGTTCCACCGACTGACATGCACTAGTTGCATAAGGTGGCTAGCGGGTGTCTGTCTCTCCCACTTTAGACGGATAGGATTCGATGAAAAGGGTCCTTATGAAGGGTAAATAGCAATTGGCATATCACGTTGTGGTTTTTGCGTAGGTAAGAAACGTTCTTGCTAGAAACCCATAGCAGCCATGTAAAACATGCAAACAACAATTAGAGGACCTCTAACTTGTTTTTGCAGGGTATGCTATGTGATGTGATATGGCCAAGAAGAATGTGATGAATGATATGTGATGTATGAGATTGATCATGTTCTTGTAATAGGAATCACGACTTGCATGTCGATGAGTATGACAACCGGCAGGAGCCACAGGAGTTGTCTTTATTAATTGTATGACCCGCGTGCCATTGAACAACGCCATGTAATTACTTTACTTTATTGCTAACCAGTAGCCATAGTAGTAGAAGTAATAGTTGGCGAGCAACTTCATGGAGACACGATGATGGAGATCATGATGATGGAGATCATGGTGTCATGCCGATGACAAGATGATCATGGAGCCCCAAGATGGAGATCAAAGGAGCTATATGATATTGGCCATATCATGTCACTATTATTTGATTGCATGTGATGTTTATCATGTTTATGCATCTTATTTGCTTAGAACAACGGTAGTAAATAAGATGATCCCTCATTAAAATTTCAAGAAAGTGTTCCCCCTAACTGTGCACCGTTGCGACAGTTCGTTGTTTCGAAGCACCACGTGATGATCGGGTGTGATAGATTCTAACGTTCACATACAACGGGTGTAAGACAGATTTACACACGCGAAACACTTAGGTTGACTTGACGAGCCTAGCATGTACAGACATGGCCTCGGAACACAGAAGACCGAAAGGTCGAACATGAGTCGTATAGAAGATACGATCAACATGAAGATGTTCACCGATGTTGACTAGTCTGTCTCACGTGATGATCGGACACGGCCTAGTTGACTCGGATCATGTAATCACTTAGATGACTAGAGGGATGTCTATCTGAGTGGGAGTTCATAAGATGAACTTAATTATCCTGAACATAGTCAAAAGGTCTTCGCAAATTATGTCGTAGCTCGCGCTTTAGTTCTACTGTTTAGATATGTTCCTAGAGAAAATTTAGTTGAAAGTTGATAGTAGCAATTATGCGGACTAGGTCCATAAACTGAGGATTGTCCTCATTGCTTCATAGAAGGCTTATGTCCTTAATGCACCGCTCAGTGTGCTGAACCTCGAACGTCGTCTGTGGATGTTGCGAACATCTGACATACACATTTTGATAACTACGTGATAGTTCAGTTAAACGGTTTAGAGTTGAGGCACCGAAGACGTTTTGAAACGTCGCGAAACATATGAGATGTTTTGAGGGCTGAAATTGGGATTTCAGGCTCGTGCCCACGTCAAGAGGTATAAGACCTCCGACGATTTTCTTAGCCTGCAAACTAAGGGAGGAAAGCTCAATTGTTGAGCTTGTGCTCAGATTGTCTGAGTACAACAATCATTTGAATCGAGTGGGAGTTGATCTTCCAGATGAGATAGTGATGTTTCTCCGAAGTCATTACCACCAAGCTGCTAGAGCTTCGTGATGAACTATAATATATCAGGGACATATATGATGATCCTTGAGATATTCGCGATGTTTGACACCACAAAAGTAGAAATCAAGAAGGAGCATCAATTGTTGATGGTTGGTGAAACCACTAGTTTCAAGAAGGGCAAGGGCAAGAAGGGATACTTCATGAAATGGCAAATCAGCTGCTGCTCTAGTGAAGAAACCCAAGGTTGAACCCAAACCCGAGACTAAGTGCTTCTGTAATAAGGGGAACAGCCACTGGAGCAGAGTTACCCTAGATACTTGGTAGATAAGAAGGCTGGCAAGGTCGATAGAAGTATATTGGATATAGATTATGTTAATGTGTACTTTACTAGTACTCCTAGTAGCACCAGGGTATTAGATACCGGTTCGGTTGCTAAGTGTTAGTAACTCGAAATAAAAGCTACGGAATAAACGGAGACTAGCTAAAGGTGAGATGACGATATGTGTTGGAAGTATTTCCAAGGTTGATCAAATATCGTAAGCTCCCTCTACCATCAAGATTGGTGTTTGCGTTGAGCATAGACATGATTGGATTATGTCTATCGCAATACGGTTATTCATTTAAGGGGAATAATGGTTACTCTGTTTATTTGAATAATACCTTCAATGGTCTTGCACCTAAAACAGATGGTTTATTGAATCTCGATCGTAGTGATACACATGTTCATGCCAAAAGATATAAGATAGTAATGATAGTACCACCTACTTGTGGCACTGCCACATAAGTCATATCGGTATAAAACGCATGAAGAAGCTCCATGTTGATGGATCTTTGGGCTCACTCGTTTTGAAAAGTTTGAGACACGCGAACCATGTCTATTGGTGTATATGCATGAAGAAACTCCATGCAAATGGACCGTTTGGACTCACTTGATTTTGAATCACTTGAGACGTGCAAATCATACCACATGGGCAAGATGACTGAAAGCCTCGTTTTCAGTAAAATGGAACCAGAAAGCAACTTGTTGGAAGTAATACATTTTGATGTGTGCAGTCCAATGAGTGCTGAGGCGTGTAGTGGATATCATTATGTTCTTACTTCACAAATGATTTGAGTAGATGTTGAGTATATTTACTTGATGAATCATGAGTCTGAATTATTGAAAGGTTCAAGTAATTTCAGGGTGAAGTTGAAAGATCGTTGTGACAAGAGGATAAAATATCTATGATATGATCATAGAGATGAATATCTGAATTACGAGTTTGGCACAGAATTAAGACATTGTGGAAATTGTTTCACAACTAATACAGTCTGGAACACCATAGTGTGATGGTGTGTCTGAACATCATAACTGCACCCTATTGGATATGATGCATACCATGATGTCTCTTATCGAATTACCACGATAGTTTATGGGTTAGGCATTAGAGATAACCGCATTCACTTTAAATAGGGCACCACGTAATTCTGATGAGATGACACCATATGAACTACGGTTTAGAGAAACCTAAGCTGTCATTTCTTAAAAGTTTGGGGCTGCGACGCTTATGTGAAAAAAGTTTCAGGCTGATAAGCTCGAACCCAAAGCGGATAAATGCATCTTCATAGGACACCCAAAACAGTTGGGTATACCTCCTGTCTTAGATCCGAAAGCAATAAGGGATTTTTCTAGAATCGGGTCCTTTCTCGAGGAAAAGTTTCTCTCGAAAGAATTGAGTGGGAGGATGGTGGAGACTTGATGAGGTTATTGAACCGTCACTTCAACTAGTGTATAGCAGGGCACAAAGAGTTGTTCTTGTGGCACCTACACCAATTGAAGTGGAAGCTTATGATATTGATCATGAGACTTCGGATCAAGTCACTCCCAAACCTCGTGGGATGACAAGGATGCGTACTACTTCAGAGTGGTACGTAATCCTGTCTTGGAAGTCATGTTGCTAGACAACAATGAACCTACGAGCCATGGAGAAGCGATGGTGGGCCCGGATTCCGATAAATGGCTCGAGGCCATAAAATCTGAGAGAGGATCCATGTATGAAAACAAAGTGTAGACTTTGGCAGAACGGCTCGATGTTCGTAAGGCTATTGAGTACAGATGGATTTTAAAAGGAAGACGGACAATGATGGTAAGTATCACCATTAAGAAAGCTCGACTTGTCGTTAAGATTTTTTCCGACAAGTTCAAGGAGTTGACTATGATGAGAATTTCTCACTCGTAGCGATGCTAAGAGTCTGTTGGAATTATATTAGCGATTACTGCATTATTTATGAAATCTTGCAGATAGGATGTCAAAACATTGTTTCCTCGACGATTTTCTTGAGGAAAGGTTGTATGTGATACAACCGGAAGGTTTTGTCAATCCTGAAAGATGCTAATAAGTATGCAAAGCTCCAGCAATCCTTCTAAGGACTAGAGTAAGCATCTCGGAGTTGGAATGTATGCTTTGATGAGATGATCAAAGATTTTGGGTGTATACAAAGTTTATGAGAAACTTGTATTTCCAAAGAAGTGAGTGGGAGCACTATAGAATTTCTGATGAGTATATGTTGTTGACATATTGTGGATCAGAAATGATGTAGAATTTCTGGAAAGCATATAGGGTTATTTGGAAAGTGTTTTTCAATGGAAAGCCTGGATTAAGCTACTTGAACATTGAGCATAAAGATCTATAAGGATAGATCAAAACGCTTAATGGTACTTTCAAATGAGCACATACCTTGACATGATCTTGAAGGTGTTCAAGATGGATCAGTCAAAGAAGGAGTACTTGCCTGAGTTGTAAGGTATGAAGTTAAGACTTAAAGCTCGACCACGGCAGAAGAAAGAGAAAGGACGAATGTCGTCCCCTATGCTTTTGTCATAGGCTCTATACGGTATGCCATGCTGAGTACCGCACCTGATGTGTGCCTTGCCACATGTCTGGCAAGAGGGTACAAAGGTGATCCAGGAGTGGATCACTAGACAACGGTCAAAATTGTCCTTGGAGTAATAAGGACATGTTTCTCAATTATGGAGGTGATAAAGAGTTCGGCGTAAAGGGTTACATCGATGCAAGCTTTAACACCTATCCGAATGACTCTGAGTAGCAAACCGGATACGTATAGTGGAGCAACCATTTGGAATAGCTCCAAGTGGAGCGTGGAAGCAGCATTTATAATATGACCTAGAGATTTGCAAAGTACATACGGATCTGATTGTTGCAGACCCGCTGACTAAAACCTCTCTCACAAGCAAAACATGATCAAACCCCAGAACTCATTGAGCCTTAATCACATGATGATGTGAACTAGTTTAGTGACACTAGTAAACTCTTTGGATGTTGGTCACATGGCGATGTGACCTATGAGTGTTAATTGTTGGGGAACGTAGTAATTTCAAAAAATTTCCTACGCACACGCAAGATCATGTGATGCATAGCAACGAGAGGGGAGAGTATGATCTACGTACCCTAGTAGATCGACAACGGAAGCGTTTGGTTGATGTAGTCATACGTCTTCACGGCCCGACCGATCAAGCACCGAAACTACGGCACCTCCGAGTTCTAGCACACGTTCAGCTCGATGACGATCCCCGGACTCCGATCCAGCAAAGTGTCGGGGAAGAGTTCCGTCAGCACGACGGCGTGGTGACGATCTTGATGCACTACTGTCGCAGGGCTTCGCCTAAGCACCGCTATAATATTATCGAGGACTATGGTGGAAGGGGGCACCGCACACGGCTAAGAATATGATCACGTGGATCAACTTGTGTCTTTCTGGGGTGCCCCTGCCTCCGTATATAAAGTACTAAAGGGGGGGGGGGCGCGGCCGGCCTAGGAGAGGCGCGCCAGGAGAGTCCTACTCCCTCTCGGAGTAGGATCCCCCCCAATCCTAGTTGGAATAGGATTCGCGGAGGGGGGAAAAGAGAGAGAGGGGCCGGCCCCCTCTCCTTGTCCTATTCGGACCAAGGGAGGGGAGGGGCGCGCGACCCATGATGGGCTGCCTCTTCTCTTTTCCACTAAGGCCCATTATGGCCCATATAGCTCCCGGGGGGTTCCGGTAACCTCCCGGTACTCCGGTAAAATCCCGATTTCACCCGGAACACTTCCGATATCCAAACATAGGCTTCCAATATATCAATCTTTATGTCTCGACCATTTCGAGACTCCTCGTCATGTCCGTGATCACATCCGGGACTCCGAACAAACTTCGGTACATCAAAATGCATAAACTCATAATATAACTGTCATCGTAACCTTAAGCGTGCGGACCCTACGGGTTCGAGAACAATGTAGACATGACCGAGACATGTCTTCGGTCAATAACCAATAGCGGAACCTGGATGCTCATATTGGCTCCTACATATTCTACGAAGATCTTTATCGGTCAGACCGCATAACAACATACGTTGTTCCCTTTGTCATCGGTATGTTACTCGGCGAGATTCGATCGTCGGGTATCTCAATATCTAGTTCAATCTCGTTACCGGCAAGTCTCTTTACTCGTTCTGTAATACATCATCCCGCAACTAACTCATTAGTTGCAATGCTTGCAAGGCTTAAGTGATGTGCATTACCGAGAGGGCCCAGAGATACCTCTCCGACAATCGGAGTGACAAATCCTAATCTCGAAATACGCCAACCCAACATGTACCTTTGGAGACACCTGTAGAGCTCCTTTATAATCACCCAGTTACGTTGTGACGTTTGGTAGCACCAAAGTGTTCCTCTGGTAAACGGGAGTTGCATAATCTCATAGTCATAGGAACATGTATAAGTTATGAAGAAAGCAATAGCAACATACTAAACGATCGGGTGCTAAGCTAATGGAATGGGTCATGTCAATCAGATCATTCACTTAATGATGTGATCCCGTTAATCAAATAACAACTCTTTGTTCATGGCTAGGAAACATAACCATCTTTGATTAACGAGCTAGTCAAGTAGAGGCATACTAGTGACACTTTGTTTGTCTATGTATTCACACATGTATTATGTTTCCGGTTAATACAATTCTAGCATGAATAATAAACATTTATCATGATATAAGGAAATAAATAATAACTTTATTATTGCCTCTAGGGCATATTTCCTTCAGTCTCCCACTTGCACTAGAGTCAATAATCTAGATTACACAGTAATGATTCTAACACCCATGGAGCCTTGGTGCTGATCATGTTTTGCTCGTGGAAGAGGCTTAGTCAACGGGTCTGCAACATTCAGATCCGTATGTATCTTGCAAATCTCTATGTCTCCCACCTGGACTAGATCCTGGATGGAATTGAAGCGTCTCTTGATGTGCTTGGTTCTCTTGTGAAATCTGGATTCCTTTGCCAAGGCAATTGCACCAGTATTGTCACAAAAGATTTTCATTGGACCCGATGCACTAGGTATGACACCTAGATTGGATATGAACTCCTTCATCCATACTCCTTCATTTGCTGCTTCCGAAGCAGCTATGTACTCCGCTTCACATATAGATCCCGCTACAACGCTTTGTTTAGAACTGCACCAACTGACAGCTCCACCATTTAATGTAAACACGTATCCGGTTTGCGATTTAGAATCGTCCGGATCAGTGTCAAAGCTTGCATCAACGTAACCTTTTACGATGAGCTCTTTGTCACCTCCATACATGAGAAACATATCCTTAGTCCTTTTCAGGTATTTCAGGATGTTCTTGACCGCTGTCCAGTGATCCACTCCTGGATTACTTTGGTACCTCCCTGCTAGACTTATAGCAAGGCACACATCAGGTCTGGTACACAGCATTGCATACATGATAGATCCTATGGCTGAAGCATAGGGAACGTCTTTCATTTTCTCTCTATCTTCTGCAGTGGTCGGGCATTGAGTCTTACTCAACTTCACACCTTGTAACACAGGCAAGAACCCTTTCTTTGCTTGATCCATTTTGAACTTCTTCAAAACTTTGTCAAGGTATGTGCTTTGTGAAAGTCCAATTAAGCGTCTTGATCTGTCTCTATAGATCTTAATGCCTAATATGTAAGCAGCTTCACCGAGGTCTTTCATTGAAAAACTCTTATTCAAGTATCCCTTTATGCTATCCAGAAATTCTATATTATTTCCAATTAGTAATATGTCATCTACATATAATATCAGAAATGCTATAGAGCTCCCACTCACTTTCTTGTAAATACAGGCTTCTCCAAAAGTCTGTATAAATCCAAATGCTTTGATCACACTATCAAAGCATTTATTCCAACTCCGAGAGGCTTGCACCAGTCCATAAATGGATCGCTGGAGCTTGCACACTTTGTTAGCTTCCTTTGGATCGACAAAACCTTCTGGTTGCATCATATACAACTCTTCTTCTAGAAATCCATTCATGAATGCAGTTTTGACATCCATCTGCCAAATTTCATAATCATAAAATGAGGCAATTGCTAACATGATTCGGACAGACTTAAGCATCGCTACGGGTGAGAAGGTCTCATCGTAGTCAATACCTTGAACTTGCCGAAAACCTTTTGCGACAAGTCGAGCTTTGTAGACAGTAATATTACCGTCAGCGTCAGTCTTCTTCTTGAAGATCCATTTATTCTCTATTGCTTGCCGATCATCGGGCAAGTCAACCAAAGTCCACACTTTGTTCTCATACATGGATCCCATCTCAGATTTCATGGCTTCAAGCCATTTTGCGGAATCTGGGTTCACCATCGCTTCTTCATAGTTCGTAGGTTCATCATGATCTAGTAGCATGACTTGTAGAACAGGATTACCGTACCACTCTGGTGCGGATCTTACTCTGGTTGATCTACGAGGTTCAGTAGTATCTTGTTCTGAAGTTTCATGATCATCATCATTAGCTTCCTCACTAACTGGTGTAGGTGTCACAGAAACAGTTTTCTCTGATGTACTACTTTCCAATAAGGGAGCAGGTACAATTACCTCGTCAAGTTCTACTTTCCTCCCACTCACTTCTTTCGAGAGAAACTCTTTCTCTAGAAAGTTTCCGAACTTAGCAACAAAAGTTTTGCCTTCAGATCTGTGATAGAAGGTGTATCCAATAGTTTCCTTTGGATATCCTATGAAGACACATTTCTCCGATTTGGGTTCGAGCTTATCAGGTTGAAGCTTTTTCACATAAGCATCGCAACCCCAAATTTTCAGAAACGACACCTTTGTTTCTTGCCAAACCACAGTTCATAAGGCGTCGTCTCAACGGATTTTGATGGTGCCCTATTTAACGTGAATGCGGCCGTCTCTAGAGCGTATCCCCAAAACGATAGCGGTAAATCAGTAAGAGACATCATAGATCGCACCATATCTAGTAAAGTACGATTACGACGTTCAGACACACCATTACGCTGTGGTGTTCCGGGTGGCGTAAGTTGCGAAACTATTCCACAATTTTTCAAATGTACACCAAACTCGTAACTCAAATATTCTCCTCCACGATCAGATCGTAGGAATTTTATTTTTCTTGTTACGATGATTTTCTACTTCACTCTGAAATTCTTTGAACTTTTCAAATGTTTCCGACTTGTGTTTCATTAAGTAGATATACCCATATCTGCTTAAGTCATCTGTGAAGGTGAGAAAATAACGATATCCGCCACGAGCCTCAATATTCATCGGACCACATACATCTGTATGTATGATTTCCAATAAATCTGTTGCTCTCTCCATAGTACCGGAGAACGGTGTTTTAGTCATCTTGCCCATGAGTCACGGTTCGCAAGTACCAAGTGATTCATAATCAAGTGGTTCCAAAAGTCCATCAGTATGGAGTTTCTTCATGCGCTTTACACCGATATGACCTAAACGGTAGTGCCACAAATAGGTTGCACTATCATTATCAACTCTGCATCTTTTGGCTTCAACATTATGAATATGTGTGTTACTACTATCGAGATTCAATAAGAATAGACCACTCTTCAAGGGTGCATGACCATAAAATATATTACTCATATAAATAGAACAACCATTATTCTCTGATTTAAATGAATAACCGTCTCGCATCAAACAAGATCCAGAAATAATGTTCATGCTTAACGCTGGCACCAAATAACAATTATTTAGGTCTAATATTAATCCCGAAGGTAGATGTAGAGGTAGCGTGCCGACTGCGATCACATCGACTTTGGAACCGTTTCCCACGCGCATCGTCACCTCGTCCTTAGCCAATCTTCGCTTAATCCGTAGTCCCTGTTTCGAGTTGCAAATATTAGCAACAGAACCAGTATCAAATACCCAGGTGCTACTGCGAGCATTAGTAAGGTACACATCAATAACATGTATATCACATATACCTTTGTTCACCTTGCCATCCTTCTTATCCGCCAAATACTTGGGGCAGTTCGGCTTCCAGTGACCAGTCTGCTTGCAATTGAAGCACTCAGTTTCAGGCTTAGGTCCAGGTTTGGGTTTCTTCTCTTGAGTAGCAACTTGCTTGCCGTTCTTTTTGAAGTTCCCCTTCTTCTTCCCTTTGCCCTTTTTCTTGAAACTAGTGGTCTTGTTGACCATCAACACTTGATGCTCCTTCTTGATTTCTACCTCCGCAGCTTTCAGCATCGCGAAGAGCTCGGGAATAGTCTTATTCATCCCTTGCATATTATAGTTCATCACAAAGCTCTTGTAGCTTGGTGGCAGTGATTGGAGAATTCTGTCAATGACGCAATCATCTGGAAGATTAACTCCCAATTGAATCAAGTGATTATTATACCCAGACATTTTGAGCATATGCTCACTAACAGAACTGTTCTCCTCCATCTTACAGCTATAGAATTTATTGGAGACTTCATATCTCTCAATCCGGGCATTTGCTTGAAATATTAACTTCAACTCCTGGAACATCTCATATGCTCTATGACGTTCAAAACGTCGTTGAAGTCCCGATTCTAAGCCGTAAAGCATGGCACACTGAACTATTGAGTAGTCATCAGCTTTGCTCTGCCAGACGTTCATAACATCCGGCGTTGCTCCAGCAGCAGGCTTGGCACCCAGCGGTGCTTCCAGGACGTAATTCTTCTGTGCAGCAATGAGGATAATCCTCAAGTTACGGACCCAGTCCGTGTAATTGCTACCATCATCTTTCAACTTTGCTTTCTCAAGGAACGCATTAAAATTCAACGGAACAACAGCACGAGCCATCTATCTACAATCAAGCATAAACAAGCAAGATACTTATCAGGTACTAAGTTTCATGATAAATTTAAGTTCAGTTAATTTACTTAAAGAACTCCCACTTAGATAGACATCCCTCTAATCCTCTAAGTGATTACGTGATCCAAATCAACTAAACCATGTCCGATCATCACGTGAGATGGAGTAGTTTCATTGGTGAACATCACTATGTTGATCATATCTACTATATGATTCACGCTCGACCTTTCGGTCTCCGTGTTCCGAGGCCATATTTGTATATGCTTGGCTCGTCAAGTATAACCCGAGTATTCCGCGTGTGCAACTGTTTTGCACCCGTTGTATTTGAGCGTAGAGCCTATCACACCCAATCATCACGTGGTGTCTCAGCACGAAGAACTTTCGCAACGGTGCATACTCAAGGAGAACACTTCTTGATAATTAGTGAGAGATCATCTTATAATGCTACCGTCAATCAAAGCAAGATAAGATGCATAAAAGATAAACATCACATGCAATCAATATAAGTGATATGATATGGTCATCATCATCTTGTGCTTGTGATCTCCATCTCCGAAGCACCATCGTGATCACCATTCTCACCGGCGTGACACCTTGATCTCCATCGTAGCATCGTTGTCGTCTCGCCAAGCTTGTGCTTCCACGACTATCGCTACCGCTTAGTGATAAAGTAAAGCATTACATCGCGATTGCATTGCATACAATAAAGCGACAACCATATGGCTCCTGCCAGTTGCCATAACTCGGTTACAAAACATGATCATCTCATACAATAAAATTTAGCATCATGTCTTGACCATATCACATCACAACATGCCCTGCAAAAACAAGTTAGACGTCCTCTACTTTGTTGTTGCAAGTTTTACGTGGCTGCTACGGGCTTAAGCAAGAACCAATCTTACCTACGCATTAGAACCACAACGATAGTTTGTCAAGTTGGTGCTGTTTTAACCTTCGCAAGGACCGGGCGTAGCCACACTTGGTTCAACTAAAGTTGGAGAAACTGTCACCCGCAAGCCACCTCCGTGCAAAGCACGTCGGGAGAACCGGTCTCGCGTAAGCGTACGCGTAATGTCGGTCTGGGCCGCTTCGTCCAACAATACCGCCGAACCAAAGTATGACATGCTGGTAAGCAGTATGACTTATATCGCCCACAACTCACTTGTGTTCTACTCGTGCATATAACATCAACATATAAAACCTAGGCTCGGATGCCACTGTTGGGGAACGTAGTAATTTCAAAAAAATTCCTACGCACACGCAAGATCATGTGATGCATAGCAACAAGAGGGGAGAGTATGATCTACGTACCCTAGTAGATCGACAACGGAAGCGTTTGGTTGATGTAGTCGTACGTCTTCACGGCTCGACCGATCAAGCACCGAAACTACGGCACCTCCGAGTTCTAGCACACGTTCAGCTCGATGACGATCCCCAGACTCCGATCCAGCAAAGTGTCGGGGAAGAGTTCCGTCAGCACGACGGTGTGGTGACGATCTTGATGCACTACTGTCGCAGGGCTTCGCCTAAGCACCGCTATAATATTATCGAGGACTATGGTGGAAGGGGGCACCGCACACGGCTAAGAATATGATCACGTGGATCAACTTGTGTCTTGCTGGGGTGCCCCTGCCTCCGTATATAAAGGACAAAGGGGGGGGGTGCGGCCGGCCTAGGAGAGGCGCGCCAGGAGAGTCCTACTCCCTCTGGGAGTAGGATCCCCCCCCCCAATCCTAGTTGGAATAGGATTCGTGGAGGGTAGAGGAAAGAGAGAGAGGGGCCGGCCCCCTCTCCTTGTCCTATTCGGACCAAGGGAGGGGAGGGGCGCGCGGCCCATGATGGGCTGCCTCTTCTCTTTTCCAGTAAGGCCCATTATGGCCCATATAGCTCCTGGGGGGTTCCGGTAACCTCCCGGTACTCCGGTAAAATCCTGATTTCACCCGAAACACTTCCGATATCCAAACATAGGCTTCCAATATATCAATCTTTATGTCTCGACCATCTCGAGACTCCTCGTCATGTCCGTGATCACATCCGGGACTCCGAACAAACTTCGGTACATCAAAATGCATAAACTCATAATATAACTGTCATCGTAACCTTAAGCGTGCGGACCCTACGGGTTCGAGAACAATGTAGACATGACCGAGACATGTCTCCGGTCAATAACCAATAGCGGAACCTGGATGCTCATATTGGCTCCTACATATTCTACGAAGATCTTTATCGGTCAGACCGCATAACAACATACGTTGTTCCCTTTGTCATCGGTATGTTACTTGCCCGAGATTCGATCGTCGGTATTCCAATACCTAGTTCAATCTCGTTACCGGCAAGTCTCTTTACTCTTTCTGTAATACATCATCCCGCAACTAACTCATTAGTTGCAATGCTTGCAAGGCTTATGTGATGTGCATTACCGAGAGGGCCCTGAGATACCTCTCCGACAATCGGAGTGACAAATCCTAATCTCGAAATACGCCAACCCAACATGTACCTTTGGAGACACCTGTAGAGCTCCTTTATAATCACCGAGTTACGTTGTGACGTTTGGTAGCACACAAAGTGTTCCTCTGGTAAACGGGAGTTGCATAATCTCATAGTCATAGGAACATGTATAAGTTATGAAGAAAGCAATAGCAACATACTAAACGATCGGGTGCTAAGCTAATGGAATGGGTCATGTCAATCAGATCATTCACTTAATGATGTGATCCCGTTAATCAAATAACAACTCTTTGTTCATGGCTAGGAAACATAACCATCTTTGATTAACGAGCTAGTCAAGTAGAGGCATACTAGTGACACTTTGTTTGTCTATGTATTCACACATGTATTATGTTTCGGTTAATACAATTCTAGCATGAATAATAAACATTTATCATGATATAAGGAAATAAATAATAACTTTATTATTGCCTCTAGGGCATATTTCCTTCATTAATCACATAGCGATGTGAACTAGATTATTGACTCTAGTGCAAGTGGGAGACTGTTGGAAATATGCCCTAGAGGCAATAAAAAAATAGTTATTATTATATTTCCTTGTTCATGATAATAGTTTATTATCCATGCTAGAATTGTATTGATAGGAAACTCAGATACATGTGTGGATACATAGACAACACCATGTCCCTAGTAAGCCTCTAGTTGACTAGCTCGTTGATCAATAGATGGTTACGGTTTCCTGACCATGGACATTGGATGTCATTGATAACGGGATCACATCATTAGGAGAATGATGTGATGGACAAGACCCAATCTTAAGCCTAGCACAAAGATCGTGTAGTTCGTATGCTAAACCTTTTCTAAATGTCAAGTATCATTTCCTTAGACCATGAGATTGTGCAACTCCCGAATACCGTAGGAATACTTTGGGTGTGCTAAACATCACAATGTAACTGGGTGGCTATAAAGGTACACTACAGGTATCTCCGAAAGTGTCTATTGGGCTGGCACGAATCGAGACTGGGATTTGTCATTCCGTGTAAACGGAGAGGTATCTCTGGGCCCACTCGGCAGGACATCATCATAATGTGCACAATGTGATCAAGGAGTTGATCACGGGATGATGTGTTATGGAACGAGTAAAAGAGACTTGCCGGTAACAAGATTGAACAAGGTATCGGGATACCAACGATCGAATCTCGGGCAAGTACAATACCGCTAGACAAAGGGAATTGTATACGGGATTGATCGAATCCTCGACATCGTGGTTCATCCGATGAGATCATCGTGGAACATGTGGGAACCAACATGGGTATCCAGATCCCGCTGTTGGTTATTGACTGGAGAACGTCTCGGTCATGTCTGCATGGTTCCCGAACCCGTAGGGTCTACACACTTAAGGTTCGGTGATGCTACGGTTATAAAGGAAGTTTGTATGTGGTTACCGAATGTTGTTTGGAGTCCCAGATGAGATCCCGGACATCACGAGGAGTTCCGGAATGGTCCGGAGGTAAAGATTTATATATGGGAAGTCCTGTTTTGGTCACTGGAAAAGTTTCGGGTTTTATCGGTAACGTACCGGGACCACCGGGAGGGTCCCGGGGGTCCACCAAGTGGGGTCACCAGCCCCGAAGGCTTGCATGGGCCAAGAGTGGGAAGGGACCAGCCCCTGAGTGGGCTGGTGCGCCTCCCACAAGGCCCAAGGCGCAGCTAGGAGGAGAAGGGGGAAACCCTAGGCGCAGATGGGCCTAAGGCCCACCCTAGGGCGCGCCCCCCTCTCCCCCTCTTGGCCACCCCCTCCATCCCATCTAGGGCTGCCGCCCCCTAGGGGTGGGAACCCTAGAGGGGGCGCACCCTCCTCCCCTTCTCCTATAAATAGTGGGGTTTTTGGGCTGCCCAAGAGACACGATTTGATCTCTTCTTGGCGCAACCCTACCCCTCTCCCTCCTCGTCTCTTGCGGTGCTTGGCGAAGCCCTTCTGGAGTACCACGCTCCTCCACCACCACCATGCCATTGTGCTGCTGCTGGATGGAGTCTTCCTCAACCTCTCCCTCTCTCCTTGCTGGATCAAGGCATGGGAGACGTCACCGGGCTGTACGTGTGTTGAAGGCGGAGGTGCCGTCCGTTCGACACTAGGATCTCCAGTGATTTGGATCACGACGAGTACGACTCCTTCAACCCGTTCTCTTGAACGCTTCCGCATAGCGATCTACAAGGGTATGTAGATGCACTCTCCTTCCCCTCGTTGCTGGTTTCTCCATAGATAGATCTTGGTGACACGTAGGAAAATTTTGAATTTCTGCTATGTTGCCCAACACCACCACCCTCGTGGCCAGGTGGCAGCTCCTCTCGCGGTAATTTTTGCACAGTAAATCCTCAAATATTCCCGAAAAAATCATATTAAATTGGCATGGCATTCTGAGGACTTTTATTTTCGGGATATTTTTATATTGCTCGGATAAGTCAGGAAACAGACAGAAAATACTATTTTTACTTTATTTAATATAAATAACAGAAGGTATAGAGAGGGTACAGAAGTTTGTGCTTCTAGTTTCATCCATCTCATGCTCATCAAAAAGAATCCACTAACAAGGTTGATCAAGTCTTGTTAACAAACTCATTCCGATAATCATGAAACCAGAGAATTTTCGAATAACACTAAGTTACCTCAACGTGGATATGCACATCCCCAATAATAAGAATATCATATTTCTTTTTGACAGTAGGAAGAGGAAATTCAAAACCTCCAAATATAATCGATGGAATTTTTCTAATAGAGTTGATACTATGAACTTGAGGTTGTTTCCTCGGAAAGTGTACCGTATGCTCATTACCATTAACATGAAAAGTGACATTGCCTTTGTTGCAATCAATAACAGCCCCTGCAGTATTAAGAAAAGGTCTTCCAAGAATAATAGACATACTATCATCCTCGGGAATATCAAGTATAACAAAGTCCGTTAAAATAGTAACGTTTGCAACCACAACAGGCACATCCTCACAAATACCGACAGGTATAACAGTTGACTTATCGGCCATTTGCAAAGATATCTCAGTAGGTGTCAGCTTATTCAAGTCAAGTCTACGATATAAAGAGAGAGGCATAACACTAACACCGGCTCCAAGATCACATAAAGCAGTTTTAATATAATTTCTTTTAATGGAGCAAGGTATAGTAGGTACTATGGGGTCTCCGAGTTTCTTTGGTATTCCACCCTTAAAAGTATAATTAGCAAGCATGGCGGAAATTTCAGCTTCAGTTATCTTTCTTTTATTAGTAATGATGTCCTTCATATATTTAGCATAGGGATTTGTTTTGAGCACATCAGTTAATCTCATACGCAAAAAGATAGGCCTAATCATTTCAGCAAAGCGCTTAAAATCCTCATCATCCTTTTTCTTGGATGGTTTTGGAGGAAAAGGCATGGATTTCTGAACCCAAGGTTCCCTTTCTTTACCATGTTTCCTAGCAACAAAGTCTCTTTTATCATAACGTTGATTCTTTGATTGTGGGTTATCAAGATCAACAGCAGGTTCAATTTCTACATCATTATCGTTACTAGGTTGAGCATCATCATGAACATCATCATTAATATTTTTACTAGGTTCATGTTCATTACCAGATTGTGTTTCAGCATCAGACATAGATATATCATTTGGATTATCAGGTGGTTCAGCAATAGGTTCACTAGAAGTTTGCATAGTTCTATCATTTTTCTTCTTCTTCTTTTTAGAAGAACTAGGAACATCAATATTATTTCTTTGAGAATCTTGCTCGATTCTCTTAGGGTGGCCTTCAGGATACAAAGGTTCCTGAGTCATTCTACCAGTTCTAGTAGCCACTCTAACATCATAATCATTTTTCTTATTATTCATTTCATTAAGCACTTCTTTTTGAGCCTTAAGTACTTGTTCTACTTGAGTGGTAACCATAGAAGCATGTTTGCTAACAAGTTTAAGTTCACCTTTAATATCAGTCATATAATCACCCAAGCATCTAATCATATAAGCATTTTCTTTTAATTGTCTACCAAAATAAGCATTGAAGTCGTCTTGCTTATACATAAAGTTATCAAACTCATCCAAGCATTGACTAGCAATTTTAATAGGAGGGACTTCAGCTTTATCATATCTATAGAGAGAATTTACCTTTACTACCTGTGTCGGGATATCAGGATCAGGAGGTTCTTTAGTGAATAAATAACTGAGATCATATGTTTCTTCAACAGGCGGTATATTAAGACCATGTATTTCTTCAATAGGAGGTAAATTCTTAACATCTTCAGCTTTAATACCTTTTTCTTTCATAGATTTCTTTGCCTCTTGCATATCTTCGGGACTGAGAAATAAAATACCTCTCTTCTTCGGAGTTGGTTTAGGAATAGGCTCAGTAATTGGAGCAAGAGATGGCTCAGGAGCTGGCTCAGGAGGTGCCAAATTATTTTCATTTGTCAACATATTATTCAATAGAATTTCAGCTTCATCCGGTGTTCTTTCCCTGAAAAGAGAACCAGCACAACTATCCAGATAATCTCTGGAAGCATCGGTTAGTCCATTATAAAAGATATCAAGTATTTCAGGTTTCTTAAGAGGATGATCAGGCAAAGCATTAAGTAACTTGAGAAGCCTCCCCCAAGCTTGTGGGAGACTCTCTTCTTTAATTTGCATGAAGTTGTATATTTCCCTCAAAGCAGCTTGTTTCTTATGAGTAGGGAAATATTTAGTAGAGAAGTAATAAATCATATCCTGGGGACTACGCACACAACCAGGATCAAGAGAATTAAACCATATCTTAGCATCACCCTTTAATGAGAACGGAAATATTTTCAGTATATAATAGTAACACGATCTCTCATCATTAGTGAATAGGGCAGCTATATCATTTAACTTAGTAAGATGTGCCACAACAATTTCAGATTCATAGCCATAAAACGGATCAGATTCAATCAAAGTAATTATATCAGGATCAACAGAGAATTCATAATCCTTATCAGGAACACATATAGGTGAAGTAGCAAAAGCAGGGTCGGGTCTCATTTTATCTCTAAGTGATTCCTTGTTCCATTTAATTAATAACATCTTAAGCTCATATCTATCTTTGCAAGCAAAAATAGCGGCAAAAGATTCCGTATCAAAAAGATAACCCTCAGGAATAACAGGCATATTTTCATCATCACTATCATCATCGTATTCAGATTCAATAATTTCTTTTTCTCTAGTCCTAGAAATTTGTTCATCAAGAAATTCACTAAGGGGCATAGTAGTATCAGGCATAGAAGCAGTTTCATCATAAGTATCATGCATAGCAGAAGTGGCATCATCAATAACATGCGACATATCAGAACGAATAGCAGAAGCAGATGTAGGTGTCGCAAACTTACTCATAACAGAAGGCGAATCAAGTGCAGAGCTAGATGGTAGTTCCTTACCTCCCCTCGTAGTTGAGGGATAGATCTTGGTTTTTGGAGATCTCAAGTTCTTCATAGTGTCCATCAGATATAAATCCCAAGTGACTCAAAGAATAGAGCTATGCTCCCCGGCAACGGCGCCAGAAATTTGTCTTGATAACCCACAAGTATAGGGGATTGCAACAGCTTTCGAGGGTAGAGTATTCAACCCAAATTTATTGATTCGACACATGGGGAGCCAAAGAATATTCTCAAGTATTAGCAGCTGAGTTGTCAATTCAACCACACCTGGAAACTTAGTATCTGCAGCAAAGTGTTTAGTAGCAAAGTAATATGATAGTGGTGGTAGCGGCAACAAAAGTAAAGACAGCAAAAGTAATGTTTTTGGTATTTTGTAGTGATTGTAACAGTAGCAACGGGAAAGTAAATAAGCGTAAACCAGTATATGGAAAACTCGTAGGCACCGGATCAGTGATGGATAATTATGCCGGATGCGGTTCATCATGTAACAGTCATAACATAGGGTGACACAGAGCTAGCTCCAATTCATCAATGTAATGTAGGCATGTATTTCGTATATAGTCATACGTGCTTATGGAAAAGAACTTGCATGACATGTTTTGTCCTACCCTCCCGTGGCAGCGGGGTCCTATTGAAAACTAAGGGATATTAAGGCATCCTTTTAATAGAGAACCAGAACAAAGCATTAGCACATAGTGAATACATGAACTCCTCAAACTATGGTCATCACCGGGAGTGGTCCCGATTATTGTCACTTCGGGGTTGCCGGATCATAACACATAGTAGGTGACTATAGACTTGCAAGATAGGATCAAGAACTCACATATATTCATGAAAACATAATAGGTTCAGATCTGAAATCATGGCACTCGGGACCTAGTGACAAGCATTAAGCATAGCAAAGTCATAGCAACATCAATCTTAGAACATAATGGATACTAGGGATCAAACCCTAAATAAACTAACTCGATTACATGATAAATCTCATCCAACCCATCACCGTCTAGCAAGCCTACGATGTAATTACTCACGCACGGCGGTGAGCATCATGAAATTGGTGATGGAGGATGGTTGATGATGACGACGGTGACGAATCCCCCTCTCTGGAGCCTCGAACAGACTCCAGATCAGCCCTCCCGAGAGGTTTTAGGGTTTGGCGGCGGCTCCGTATCGTAAAGCGCGATGATTTCATCTCCCTAATTTTTTCTCATCGAAACTCAATATATGGAGGTGGAGTTGGAGTCGGAGACGCAACATGGGGCCCATGAGGTAGTGGGGCGCGCCCTAGGGGGGCGCCCCCCACCCTCGTGAGAAGGGTGTGGGCCCCCTGGTCTTCATCTTTGGCGAGGATTTTTTATTGTTGTTTCTAAGATGTTCCGTGGAGTTTCAGGTCATTCCGAGAATATTTGTTTTCTGCACATAAAACAACACCATGGTAATTCTGCTGAAAACAGCGTCAGTCCGGGTTAGTTCCATTCAAATCATACAAGTTAGAGTCCAAAACAAGGGCAAAAGTGTTTGGAAAAGTAGATACGACGGAGACCTATCACTCGCGAACTGCCTCGGGGTTCCCAAGCCCCCGGCAGTTCCAGCTAATGCAACTCATTGGGCCGGGCAGGACCGATCAACGGTCTCTGCCGAATTTTCCGGAGTAGGCTTCTTATTTTTGGGAAACTTTTCGGTCCCCTCATCCTCATCCTATGCAACTGCTTCCAAGACCGGATCCCCATGAATAGCATCACCTGCGCCAGCCAGGAGCAAGAGCTGCTTCGGCTTATACACATACGTTGGAGCGTCCTTCCTCTTATTGTGTGATCTGTCCCTGTTTTTCACCGGCGAGTTCACCTCCTGCTCACCATCAGGTCTGGATTTGGTACTTGAGTTCATGGTTTCTTGTTTGTTACTTGGCGCCAAGCTCTGTCCCCTGGATGAACTGTCATTAGAAGTTGGTTTCTTGTTCTCCTCAGGTGCTCTCAGACTCGGCCCAAAGGGTAGGTCACCCTTCTCATCTCCGGTGCCCGGGGTTTGACAGAAAAATCAAAGTGTCCTAGCCTACCACATGAGAAACAAAAGTAGGGTATCTGCTCATATTGGATGTCATATGGTTCTACCTTCTTCCTCTGAGCAGAATCAATCAGTATCCATCTACGGAGCGGCTTGCTGACTTCCAATGAAACCCTAGCTCTCAGGTAACCACCATTATGATCGAACTTAGCACTAGTGGCTCCCTTGTCAATTATCCGCGCAATGGTTAGGGCCCATGCATCACCTCTCAGATTATAAGGCAAATTAAGAACCCTAGCCCACACCTGGAGCCGATCAAAACTGATCTCATCTGGGCGCATGTGTTCCTCGAACTCAGCCAAGATTACCGCGTTCTTCTTGATATGCCATGGCGATCCAACCCAGACTCTGTATCGATCTCTCTGTGTCTCAAATTCTGCAACAAATTTGTTCGGTCCAACCAAGCGGAATTGCAAACCTCTCGGATTCCCCCATGCTGGCCGAAGCGCGTTGCCAATGGTTTGGATATGATATTGATTGCGGTGAAGAATTTTGCCAGCCAACAGCCACTTCGCCTGACCACCCTCATCGCGATCGTCGATGACGAGTGGGGTAGCCTCCTCCTCGGAGATATCCAGCTTCCTGAGCACTTCCTCCAGCAGCGATTTTGCTGATCTAGGGTTAGTGGGTCCCGAGGTCCCCTGCGTGCTCGACGGAGAGGATGTTGCCATCTCCTACGCCGCTGTGCTCCAGGCAGCCCGCCGATCAGGATCCGCGGCCGCCAATGAGTTCCACGTTGAAACCCTAGAGATTGCCGCCAGGAGCGCCTTATAGGTTCCGGGGAAAAACTTTTGCGTGTTCTAACTGCGGTCAGTCATACATCACTCTATAGAGTGCTTAGCCACATATAGTGGTAGTGGAAGGAGCAGATAATACAACAGCTATACCCATAGACACGAGTTCACGATATGGATACGATCGTAGAGAGCCGGACACGACAGGCACGAGGGCCACTTAGTTGGTGGCGGGGCTCTTCCCGTTCATGGCCGGCAGGACCTGCGCGTCCGGCACCACGTGGCAGACCGCCGCACCGCCGGGCTTCACGCCGAGGAGCCGGAAGGTGGCATGCTCCGGGTCCCACCGGGACGCGTCGGTGCGGCACACGGCAACCGCGGTCATCGCCATGTCCCGGCGCTTGCCATCCAGGGCCAGGACATAGGCCCTCACCGGGCCGGTGGCGCGGCAGCCGTACACGGCCCCTTCGCCGGCTTCTCCCCGGCACACGACGAAACTGGACCCCTCGACCACCCTCACGGAGCGGAAGGCGTACAGCTCCAGCGGCTTTTCTGCCGACGCCTCGGCGGCGGCAGCGGCCTGATGGATCCTGTGGAAGGGCAGGCTTTCCCCGACGCGCACCGCGTCCTCGGAGTAAATTGCAGAAAACCACCAGTTTGAAGGTTAGGTTTGCAAAAAACACTACAATACATTTTTTGCAAAGAAACTATATCTTCAGTAATCTTTTTGCAAAAACCACTGATCGGCGGATCTGGCTCTGTTAAGAGTGTTTATGACAGATGGGGCCCATTTTCTGCGTATGTGGCATAACTTTTTGTGTAAGGTGGGTTTTAATATAAAATTACAAACTAGACCCTCAAATTTTACACAAACACCCTCAAATAAAAAAATGAAAAACACAATTGACCACCAGTGGAGCTCGTGCAAATCAGCCTCATCCCGCCGTCGACCTCACGTTGACCATGGCCGACCGGCGATCCCCCACCATCTCATGTCGTCCTTCTCCTCCCCAATGCTCCTCCGTGGTGGAACTTCTCCCCGGAGAGGATCTAGATCGGGGGTCCTCGTCCTCCTCCGTGGTGGAACCGCTCCTCCCCGACGAGATCTGGATCGGGGGTCCTCGTCCTCCTCCGTGGTCGAACTGCTCCTCCCCGACGAGATCTAGCGTGGTGGGCACCGCCGTCCTGCCGCCATGGTGGGCGCCGCCGCCCTACCTCCGTGCTACAGTATGCTATGGTGCATCAGTGGTGGAACTGCTCCTCCTCCATGGTAGACATCGCCGGCCTATCGGCCGCCAGCTAGATGTGCACGCCGTCCTGGTGCATCGGTAACCGCCCCTGCTGCTCCAGCCTTTTCCCTCCCGTTCTCTTCTTTCCCAGGTCGTCTCCCTTGCCCTCCCACCCTCTTCTTCCCCAGGACGCCCCTGCTCCTCCGATCGCTGACCCAACTGCTCCAGTCACAGCGTCCTTGTCGAGGAACGACAACGACGACTCCCAGTGGCGGCCGTCCTGCCGGTGTCAGGCTCAAGCTGTCAGGACCCCGATTCCAAGTCACATCGATCTAGCCGGTAACACCTCATATCACTTTGCAGCCTCACGCACGGTATTCCCGCGGGTGTCGCCTTACCATGGCCCGGGACCGTTTGCGCCTTTTGGCTCACGTATATGATAGTGTCGCTAGCATCCATATGATAGAGAACCCGGGCCGACATGGCCAGTCGTGAACCCAAAGCGGCACCAACCTATGGGGACAGGCATACATGAATCACATCGGGCATGTCGGTCAGCAGCGTGTGAATCCGGGCTGTAGCACTGGGCTAACAGGACTCCGGAAACCTGGGCTGTAGCAGGCTAGGCAGGACTCTGGATGTCACCGCGTGACATTTCCCCGAAGGGACAGACACAGGAACGAAGTGAAACACATGCCGGCCAGTCAAGTGTCCTGAGCAGTAGTGCTGGGCTAGCAGGACTCCGGTGAACCGGGCTGTAGCGGACTACTATGGCTCATGGAAGCACTAGACTACATTTCCCCATAAGAGAGGCTGCCAAGGATAAACAACTAGATTGTCGGATCCCACACATACCAAGCATTTCAACCATACACACAATATGCTCGATATGTGTAAATACAACATGGCATCACAACATAACTCTACGACTCAAGTATTTATTCATTAGGCTCCGAGGAGCGAGATATTACAAACATGGGTCTCATGACCCAACAATCATAGCATACAAATCAAAGCACATGCGGAAGCTTAACATGTCTGAGTACAGACATCTACAAATGAAAAAGGCTGGGAAGCCTGACTATCTACCAGATCCTGCCAAGGGCACAAGATCGTAGCTGAGGTAACAAGCTAAACGTCGAAGTCCACGTGGAACTACTAGCGAGACTGAAGTCTCTCTGCAAAAACATAAATTAAGCAAACGTGAGTATAAATGTACCCAACAAGACTTACATCAGAACTAACTACATATGCATCGGTATCAACAAAGGGGTAGTGGAGTTTAACTGCAGCAAGCTAGCTTTGACTCAGTGGCTAACCTGAACTACGACTGCAAGCAACTCTTTTGAGGTGGCGCACACGAGTCCACATATTCACCATTCAATACACCACTATGGATCCGCTCCCGTCTCCCTACGAGAAGGCCATCCATTGCACTCACACTTATCTTGCGAGTTTTAGAGTATCCACTTTCACTTGTCTATGAACTGTTATAGGCAAACCAGAAGTCCTTTACCGCGGACACGGCTATTCGAATAGATCATTTATAACCCTGCAGGGGTGTACTTCTTCACACACGCTCTCGCCACTTACCACCATGTACACGTCGTGTATCTCAGCAACCTTCAAGCAGAAGCCTAGCGAGGGAGTCGGCCACGACCTGACTAACCACACAAGTCTCTAGTCCAGGTTTATCGCCTATTCGGGTTCCATCCGCGAGGAGATCCGGCCGGAGTTTCGCTCACAGCTCCAAACGATGTGTGTAGGGTTCCCGAGACACCAAACGGGCGCCCGGTACACCGTGCCACGGTGTATCTACCGCACATCAATAGCCACCCCTAGGGTCAGCGCTACGCACGACCGCCAACACATATCCTACAAACCCAGAAACTAGTTGCAACTCCTGGACAGAGGACAAGGGCAGTTAATAAGTCGAGAGGGTCCATTGGTTTCGGGCCCAATGCGTGGTAGTAGCTGTTCATGGATCACAAACACAGAACTCAGTTCCTAGGAACGGTTTCAATGAACAACCCACCAATGTACTCCTACATGGCCTCTCACTCTACCTTTACCAAATCGTGTTCAACACACTTAGCTCACACACAGTAGGACATGTTCACACTTTCCAATTCATCCCCGATGAATCAGACCTGACACAACTCTAAGCAATAGCAGGCATGACAAACAAGCATGGAATGAGTAGGCACATCAGGGCTCAAACAACTCCTACTCATGCTAGTGGGTTTCATCTATTCTGTGGGCAATGCAGGTCATGCAGAGGAAAGGGGTTCAACTACTGCAACAAGTAAAGATGAATCGTTGTTGTCCTAATGCAGTAAAAGAGAGCAGGAGCGAGAGAGTGGGATTGTATCGGAATGGAACAAGGGGTTTTTGCTTGCCTGGCACTTCTGAAGATATTATAGCTCTTCATCGGTGTCATCGAACTCATCGTCGGGAGCACGTCTATCATCGAGAGGGGACAAATACCGGCAACAGAGAAGGAAAACACAATCAATGCAATGCACAATATGATGCATGATCATGACATGCCAATATGTTGTGTTTTGAGCTAATGCAACTACAACCAGAAGGTTTTGAGCTTATTTGAACCAAAGATTCAAATACAACTCAAGTTGTGGGTTCATATAAGTGCATTAACATGTTTGACCTAAACAACAAGGTTAAGTTGCTCTAACATGCATGAAACTAGTACAGATGGATAGATTGGATTTCTCTGATCATTTTTCATATATAATTTATTTCATTCTGAGCTATAGATTAATTTCTATGATTTTTTGAAGTTTATAACATTTTCTGGAATTTCCTATATAAAATTAAATCCAGAAAATACTTATTGCGTCGGCATAGCGTCACTGTGACGTCACCAGGTCAACAGGGCCGGTCCAAGTCAAACCTGACCAATGGGGCCCACTGGTCAGTGACTCAGGGCCAGTTAGTGTCGCTGACAGGTGGCCCTAGTCAACTGCCACGTCAGCCAGTCAACCCTGACGCGTGGGTCCGCTAGTTTTGTTAATTAATCTAGCTTAAAACTAAACAACGACTTAATTGGGCAGCAGGGCCTACTGTCATTGTCTAAAGGGTGGGGTTAGCTGCTAATGATGTGCCACGTCGGAGTCACCGTAGTTCAGCCGGCAGCGACCAAAGCCGTGGCAGCAACTCGCCGGAGTTGCTCGGGTTTCGCGTACAGGCCGTGGTTTGAGCCGCGTTTGGTCTCTACGGGTAGCTGGCATTGCAGCGCGTCGGCTGGTGGCAGTAGCTGGGCCTGGGGTGGCCGAAGTCGACGGCCACGAGCTCAAAGGTGGCAGCCGGACTTCGGTGGGGCACGGGCGGGGCACTGCGGCTTGCGGGCGAGCGAGCGAGGTAGCTGGGCGGCATCTCTGGCGTTCCAGGAGCACCTTGGTGCAACTGGTCGGAGCTGAGGTGCTCAGGAGCGAGGACCTCATCGGCCATGGCGGACGGCGGCTCCGGTTACTCGCGGGGCAGTGGCTACGGGACGAAAACGACGACGTGGTTAAGGGGGAAAGGACCGGGAGCTCACGGTGAGGCCGACGACAGGCTCAGCTGGCTCGGGGACGACCGGAAGGCGACGAATCCGTCGATGGAGTCCGGCGGCCGTGCTCGGGGAAGACGACTCGTGGCTGCGATGTGGGGCTCCCGCGGTGGCATGGCTCGGGGTGGAAGAAAGAGGGGTTGAGGCGGAGCCTCTGGGCCGGTCAGAGAAGCGAGGGGGAGGCGGTGGGTGCAGCTACGACAAACGGCGTCGGTGGCGATGGCAGCGCTCGGCTGTGGGGAGGAGAGCAAGACAGAGGAGGGGGAAATCACGGGGAGAGTGAGAGAGGCCCAGGGGGTGCGTGGCGTCTCCCAGAGGCGTCCAGGCGTCGAGGGGGAGCGGCAAGCAGGAGGTGGTCGGGGCGCGTGGCCGCGCACACGTGGCACATGCCCGGCGTCCTTCTGTCACGAGGAAGATGACAGGGGGGAGGCCAGTGGGCTGGGCTGGCGAGCTGGGCCAGCCAGGTGGGCTTTGGTGGGTGCCAGGTAAGAGGCCCAGAAGCTGTTCTCTCTCTCTTTGCTGATTCTGATTTTCTATTTCTTTTATTCTATTTTGATTTAGTAAAATACTAAACCATTTAATAAAATCCTGGAAATAATTAGGGGTGCTGTCTGAATTATTCTAATGACCCATAACAACTTCCAGCATTTTTGGAGCACTTAAAATATATATAGCATTTAAATAGCTCCAATTCAAATATGTTTGAATTAATTCAAAGCCCGAAGATGTCCTGCAAAAATGTAAACCATTTTTTGGTAGATGCTTCCACCTCAATCGAGAAATGTTGAACATTTTTAGAGGGCATTTTGAGTTCAATGAAAAAGATTTTATTTTGACCCTAGTTGAATTCATTTGGTGCTAGGGTTTAAGCATCCCCATTTCAAGATTAATTGAAAATGAAAATGATGCATGGATGCAATGCCACTAATTACAAAAAGATATCTAGGGCTATGACAACTCACCCCCACTAAACAAGAATCTCGTCCCGAGATTCAAGTCGTGAGGTAAGAAGACATAGGGACACAAGCTAACACAATCTTCACGATCCAGATGTCTTTCTTGAGGATGTTGATTCATTGCATCACCTTGATCTCGACGTCTTGCTTTGAGAACTACGTCCAACATGACAACGAGTAGAAAGGGAGAATTTTTTTGAAGAATCGATCTTCCTGAGGTTCGAGCACTCAGGATCAACTCATGGAGTGAGACGTTGAAACATCTCTTGAGTTGGGACACAAAACATACATCAAGACGGATGGATAGTAACGGATGGTGAAGTTCAATTTGGTAGGGAACTATTCCACGCTTAGGTAGGATGGTGAATGGTTTCTAGATAGCGATGAAATAATTTCCATGATTCCATTACGGGACACCTCGGGGGAGGTGACTCGTCGAATTATTCCCTTAGGTGGCAAAAAGAATTACTTTTGATACAAAGATCATTGAAACTCTTTATACCAGCCTAAGACAATCACAATCGATCGTTTGGCGAAGTTCAAAGGAATGGCATATTCGGATTCCAATGGATGATGTGGACTACCTTGTTGAAGACAACGCGATGGATGATTTTGCTTATCATCGGGAATGGATGGGACCCATGGTAGTACCACTGTTGAAGATGATCCTAACTAGGAATTATCGAGAAGGTAGTCCAAGATAGAATGGCACAATGGCGGTGCAAGTTGGGAACAAAATGCAAATGTTGGGAATGATTCTAGTAACTGGGGATAAACTCAACAGTAGAGAGTGATCCCACTTTTTGAATGGTTCTAGCATAATCGGGGAAACCGAGAGCACAACAACCCCTGAGGAACAACTTCTAGAATAAGTTGCACTAAATCCTCATGGAAAAGATGGTCAAATAGCTCAATCAAGATACTACTACGATAGATCTTCTGGCTAGGTGTGCCGGCCAGAACATCAACCTTGTCGAGACCTACATCATAAATCTTGGAATAGCTCCAACCATCATATCTGCCTGAGATTCAGATCTGGTTGGTAACGGGATATTTCAGACAACATGTCCGGAAAGAAAGTTTGCAACACAAACCGACAAGATGATGTTGCGAGATTCTCGGGAATTGAACTACATTAGCAAGCTCCAAAACATAAGCTGGTTCTGCTACATACATGTGAGCACGTTGTCCAAGACAAGCATGACCACATAATAGTCTTACAACAAAACACTACGGAGTTCTGATTGGGAACCATCATTGCGAAGAGCGAAATCCTGCACATGTACCTTTGGGTCCTTAAGGATTAGCACTTAAGAACTTCTTTTCCTTGAACAAATCAATCAGTGGCTTGGTGTGCTAGGGATTCATATAGAATGAAGGTTGCAAGTCTCCAAACCACAGAATGCTTCGCATGTATGCATGATTGACTTGGGATGATTCCAGATGAAGCGAAACAAACTTTCTCAAATTCATGGCGGCAACTTGCATCATATGCACGTGAATTAGAGGAAGTCACTTCTTCCATCCGAACATATGCTTCATGAACGAAACACGAAGATAATGCTTATAAAGTTTCCAATACTAGCTGGATGTTCAACACGAATCATGGAGAAGGTGGCAGTGTTGTTGACGGGCTCAACAACAATTCATCCAGGTTTCCATGGGGATGAGATTTCATAGTTATGTGAACAAGTGATAGCATTGGTCAGACCCAAAAGATATAATGGTGTATGCTCGAGGGATCAACCACGAGTAAGACAACATTATGAACATCGTTGGTTCTGGTTTGATTTGACGATAACCCATACTCAAATCAAAGATTGGGTAAGACAATAGGTCCAACAACTGATCACGGGGACCAATTGATGAAGATATCATCTTTCTTCAACACACACACACACAGAAGATATCCCTTAGAGATGAACTAAGTTAAGCAAAGCTTTTACCTTCCAACTCTCCAAGTTGTTGTCTAGCTCAACCAACTAGCTGAGGGATATCCAACACAGATTCTTGGAGAAGGGGTGATTTATAAGAAAATCAACTTGATCACGAACTCAACATAGCGGTCAGGTGACATCCAGGTAATACTTCCGAGAAGATCTTCGGAAAATCACAAATCACCGATATGTCACTAAGCTCGAGAACAATCTTGCTTTTCAGGGCAAGACGATATGATCAAATAAGCAAGGATTGACACTATACTAACTCATTGATCGAAAAGTGCACCGGAAATAAGGACTAGGTAGCACGATCAACCTTAGGGTGATGATTCAATAATCAACACGCTAAGGATAAGATTATTATCCATTAACTACCAAGCAACACAGTTGCTAGGAGTATTGATTTCACACATAATGGTTCACTTGTCGGCATTCCGATTGCGACAACACGGGACCGAGGAATGAATAATGATGGCGAGAGGTATCACTACATCAAGAATTCATAATAGGTTGTGCAATTCCCATGATATTCTTGACATAGGACGGTAATACTCCAGGCAGAACAGAACAAAAGCTGGATTGGCATTTGATCTACAGAACACAACTACTTTGACCCAATCCCGGATATGGATGAGGTATTGGAGTTTGTTTCTCCTAGTCATTCCGGAATAGAATGGCTTGATGGACCACACGAATAATAGGCATCGATGAACACGATCGCGCACATACCCTTGACTATCATTTAATAGATGAAGGTCGGAATATAACTGAAGGGGGACAACTCAAAGAACATATGATTTTTTTTGAGTTGTGGATTCATGGATTAGCATGTTGAACCAAGTTCAACATGTTTCTTCCGGATAAAACCCATGCAGAAAAGGAAGGACTGGCAGATTAACAACACAGAATCGAGAACTCGCCAAGAGCACTCTAGTTGTGGTCCTTCGGTTCAACGAGGAACTTCTGCCATAAGTAGTTCATGGTAGTTGGAAGAACGAGGTACCAAGGACCTCGAGGACTATCGCAAAGGTTACTAATATCCTAAAGGAACTACCAAACACTATCAACATGAGGTAAGTAGAGTGAATCTTGGGTCAAGAACCCAGGAGTAGAATACCTACTACTAAATGGCATCACGAGATGCTTTCGAGAATGGTGGCCAGAATCATCACACCGGGAACACAAAACATAGCTAGATTACTAGGTGACTCCTTAAAACACCTAGGGTCATAAAAATAGCTCCAACATATATGTCGAGGCAACAGAGTACCTCAACTCACCGATTAGTGTGATTAATCTGGCCCAAATAGACATCAGGAACAGGAGGAAGGGGTTTGCAATTGCATCAAACTATTTAGAGACCTGGGATGACTCGGACAACATAACGGCTGTAAATGCTCAAAAGATTTGAGACATCCTGCAAAATGGTGGCATAACCACTCAACAACATCATATCAAGGTTCCAAGTCCAACTATCAACATACTGGAGTAGTAGAAACTGAACTAGAGCTTAAATCCATCAATCCTATAAGTCTCTATCATAGTAACTCGTCATCCAGATAGATAGATGAGAAGGCCTAGTTCTTAAACCTCGTAGAAGAGAAGAGGTTGACTCAGATCAGAAGGCATAAGGTAAAGGAGTAAAAAGAGCCTTACGTTCCCTTCCATAATCAATTCCCGTATATAACTAAAGCATTTCTAGACTCAACTTTGACCAGTTTGGCTTGGTAATCCTACAGGCAGTCAGGCTCTGATACCAAAGCTGTCAGGACCCCGATTCCAAGTCACATTGATCTAGCCGGTAACACCTCATATCACTTTGCGGCCTCACGCACGGTATTCCCACGGGTGTCGCCTTACCATGGCCCGGGACCGTTTGCGCCTTTTGTCTCACGTATATGATAGTGTCGCTAGCATCCATATGACAGAGAACCCGGGCCGACATGGCTAGTCTTGAACCCAAAGCGGCACCAACCTATGGGGACAGGCATACATGAATCACATCGAGCATGTCGGTCAGCAGCGTGTGAATCCGGGCTGTAGCACTGGGCTAACAGGACTCCGGAAACCTGGGCTGTAGCAGGCTAGGCAGGACTCTGGATGTCACCGCGTGACATTTCCCCGAAGGGACAGACACAGGAACAAAGTGAAACACATGCCGGCCAGTCAAGTGTCCTGAGCAGTAGTGCTGGGCTAGCAGGACTCCGGTGAACCGGGCTGTAGCGGACTACTATGGCTCATGGAAGCACTAGACTACATTTCCCCATAAGAGAGGCTGCCAAGGATAAACAACTAGATTGTCGGATCCCACACATACCAAGCATTTCAAACATACACACAATATGCTCGATATGTGTAAATACAACATGGCATCACAACATAACTCTACGACTCAAGTATTTATTCATTAGGCTCCGAGGAGCGAGATATTACAAACATGGGTCTCATGACCCAACAATCATAGCATACAAATCAAAGCACATGCGGAAGCTTAACATGTCTGAGTACAGACATCTACAAATGAAAAAGGCTGGGAAGCCTGACTATCTACCAGATCCCGCCGAGGGCACAAGATCGTAGCTGAGGTAACAAGCTAAACGTGGAAGTCCACGTGGGACTACTAGCGAGACTGAAGTCTCTCTGCAAAAACATAAATTAAGCAAACGTGAGTACCAATGTACCCAGCAAGACTTACATCAGAACTAACTATATATGCATCGGTATCAACAAAGGGGTAGTGGAGTTTAACTGCAGCAAGCCAGCTTTGACTCAGTGGCTAACCTGAACTATGACTACAAGCAACTCTTTTGAGGTGGCGCACACGAGTCCACATATTCACCATTCAATACACCACTATGGATCCGCTCCCGTCTCCCTACGAGAAGGCAATCCATAGCACTCACACTTATCTTGCGAGTTTTAGAGTATCCACTTTCACTTGTCTATGAACTGTTATAGGCAACCCAGAAGTCCTTTACCGCGGACACGTCTATTCGAATAGATCATTTATAACCCTGCAGGGGTGTACTTCTTCACACACGCTCTCGCCACTTACCACCATGTACACGTCATGTATCTCGGCAACCTTCAAGCGGAAGCCTGGTGAGGGAGTCGGCCACGACCTGACTAACCACACAAGTCTCTAGTCCAGGTTTATCGCCTATTTGGATTCCATCCGCGAGGAGATCCCGCCGGAGTTTCGCTCACAGCCCCAAACGATGTGTGCAGGGTTCCCGAGACACCAAACGGGCGCCCGGTACACCGTGCCACGGTGTATCTACCACCATCATAGCCCACCCCTAGGGTCAGCACTACGCACGACCGCCAACACATATCCTATAAACACCAGAAACTAGTTGCAACTCCTGGACAGAGGGCAATGCAGTTAATAAGTCAAGAGGGTCCATTGGTTTCGGGCCCAATGCGTGGTAGTAGCTGTTCATGGATCACAAACACAGAACTCAGTTCCTGAGGACGGTTTCAATGAAACAACCCACCATGTACTTCTGCATGGCCTCTCACTGCTACCTTTACCAAATCGTGTTCACACACTTAGCTCACACACAGTAGGGCATGTTCATCACTATTCCAATTCATCCCCGATGAATCAGACCTGACACAACTCTATGCAATAGCAGGCATGACAACCAAGCATGAATGAGTAGGCACATCAGGGCTCAAACAACTCCTACTCATGCTAGTGGGTTTCATCTAATTACTGTGGCAATGACAGGTCATGCAGAGGAAAGGGGTTCGGCTACCGCAGCAAGTAACAGATGAATCGTTGTTGTCCTAATGCAGTAAAAGAGAGCAGGAGCGAGAGAGTGGGATTGTATCGGAATGAACAAGGGGTTTTTGCTTGCCTGACACTTCTGAAGATATTATAGCTCTTCATCGGTGTCATCGAACTCATCGTCGGGAGCACGTCTATTGAGAGGGGACAAATACCGGCAACAGAGAAGGAAAACACAATCAATGCAATGCACAATATGATGCATGATCATGACATGCCAATATGTTGTGTTTTGAGCTAATGCAACTACAACCAGAAGGTTTTGAGCTTATTTGAACCAAAGATTCAAATACAACTCAAGTTGTGGGTTCATATAAGTGCATTAACATGTTTGACCTAAACAACAAGGTTAAGTTGCTCTAACATGCATGAAACCAGTACAGATGGATATATTGGATTTTTCTGATCATTTTTCATATATAATTTATTTCATTCTGAGCTATAGATTAATTTCTATGATTTTTTGAAGTTTATAACATTTTCAGGAATTTCCTATATAAAATTAAATCTAGAAAATACTTATTGCGTCAGCATAGCATCACTGTGATGTCACCAGGTCAACGGGGCCGGTCCAAGTCAAACCTGACCAATGGGGCCCACTGGTCAGTGACTTAGGGCCAGTTAGTGTCGCTGACACGTGGCCCTGGTCAACTGCCACGTCAGCCAGTCAACCCTGACGCGTGGGTCCGCTAGTTTTGTTAATTAATCTAGCTTAAAACTAAACAACGGCTTAATTGGGAAGCAGGGCCCACTGTCGTTGTCTAGAGGGTGGGGTTAATTAGTGGGGTTAGCTGCTAATGATGTGCCACATCGGAGTCATCGTAGTTCAGCCGGCGGCGACCAAAGCCGTGGCGGCAACTCGTCGGAGTTGCTCGGGTTACGCGTACAGGCCGCCGTTCGAGCCGCGGTTGGTCTCTACAGGTAGCTGGCGTTGCAGCGCATCGGCTGGTGGCAGTAGTCGGGCCTGGGTTGGCCGGAGTCGACGGGCACGAGCTCAAAGGCGGCGGCCGGAGTTCGGTGGGGCATGGGCAGGGCACTGCGGCTTGCGGGCGAGCGAGCGAGGTAGCTGGGCGGCATCTCTGGCGTTCTAGGAGCACCTTGGTGCAACTGGTCGGAGCTGAGGTGCTCAGGAGCAAGGACCTCATTGGCCATGGCGGACGGCGGCTCCAGTTACTCGCGGGGCAGTTGAAGGAAATATGCCCTAGAGGCAATAATAATGTTATTATTTTATTTCCTTATGTCATGATAAATGTTTATTATTCATGCTAGAATTGTATTATCCGGAAACATAATACTTGTGTGAATACATAGACAAACTAAAACGTCACTAGTATGCCTCTACTTGACTAGCTTGTTAATCAAAGATGGTTATGTTTCCTAACCATAGACATGTGTTGTCATTTTATTAACGGGATCACATTATTAGGAGAATGATGTGATTGACATGACCCATTCCATTAGCTTAGCACCCGATCGTTTAGTATGTTGCTATTGCTTTCTTCATGACTTATACATGTTCCTATGACTATGAGATTATGCAACTCCCGTTTGCCGGAGGAACACTTTGTGTGCTACCAAACATCACAACGTAACTGGGTGATTATAAAGGAGCTCTACAGGTGTCTCCAAAGGTAAATGTTGGGTTGGCGTATTTCGAGATTAGGATTTGTCACTCCGATTGCCGGAGACGTATCTCTGGGCCCTCTCAGTAATGCACATCACATAAGCCTTGCAAGCATTGCAACTAATGAGTTAGTTGCGAGATGATGTATTACGAAACGAGTAAAGAGACTTGCCAGTAACGAGATTGAACTAGGTATTGAGATACCGACGATTGAATCTCGGGCAAGTAACATACCGATGACAAAGGGAACAACGTATGTTGTTATGCGGTCTGACCGATAAAGATCTTCGTAGAATATGTGGGAGCCAATATGAGCATCCAGGTTCCGCTATTGGTTATTGACCGGAGACATGTCTCGGTCATGTCTACATTGTTCTCGAACCCGTAGGGTCCGCACGCTTAAGGTTTAGATGATAGTTATATTATGAGTTTATGAGTTTTGATGTACCGAAGTTAGTTCGGAGTCCCGGATGTGATCACGTACATGACGAGGAGTCTCGAAATGGTCGAGACATAAAGATTGATATATTGGACGGCTATATTCGGACACGGGAAGTGTTCCGGGTGATTTCGGAGAAAACCAGAGTGCCGGAGGGTTACCAGAACCCCCCGGGAGAAGTAATGGGCTGTATGGGCCTTAGTGGAGAGAGAGAGGAGCAGCCAGGGTGGGCCGCGTGCCTCCTCCCCCTGGTCCGAATTGGACTAGGATAGGGGGGGGGCGGCGCCCCCCTTTCCTTCTCCCTCCCCCCTTCCTTTCCCCCTCCTAGTAGGAGTAGGAAAGAGGGGAGTCCTACTCCTACTAGGAGGAGGACTCCTCCTCCTTGGCACACCATTGGGCCGGCCGGCCTCCTCCCCTTGCTCCTTTATATACGGGGGCAGGGGGCACCCCTAGACACACAAGTTGATCCACGTGATTGTTTTCTTAGCCGTGTGCGGTTCCCCCTTCCACCATAATCCTCGATAATATTGTAGCGGTGCTTAGGCGAAGCCCTACGACGGTAGAACATCAAGATCGTCACCACGCCATCGTGCTGACGGAACTCTTACCCGACACTTTGCTAGATTGGAGTCCGGGGATCGTCATCGAGCTGAACGTGTGCTAAAACTCGGAGGTGCCGTAGTTTCGGTGCTTGATCGGTCGGGCCATGAAGACGTACGACTACATCAACCGCGTTGTCATAATGCTTCCGCTGTCGGTCTACAAGGGTACGTAGATCACACTCTCCCCTCTTGTTGCTATGCATCACCATGATCTTGCGTGTGCGTAGGAATTTTTTTGAAATTACTACGTTCCCCAACAGTGGCATCCGAGCCTAGGTTTTATGTGTTGATGTTATATGCACGAGTAGAACACAAGTGAGTTGTGGGCAATATAAGTCATACTGCTTACCAGCATGTCATACTTTGGTTCGGCGGTATTGTTGGACGAAGCGGCCCAGACCGACATTACGCGTACGCTTACACGAGACCGGTTCTCCCGACGTGCTTTGCACAAAGGTGGCTAGCGGGTGTCAGTTTCTCCAACTTTAGTTGAACCGAGTGTGGCTACGCCCGGTCCTTGCGAAGGTTAAAAGAGCACCAACTTGACAAACTATCGTTGTGGTTTTGATGCGTAGGTAAGATTGGTTCTTACTTAAGCCCGTAGCAGCCACGTAAAACTTGCAACAACAAAGTAGAGAACGTCTAACTTGTTTTTGCAGGGCATGTTGTGATGTGATATGGTCAAGACATGATGCTAAATTTTAATTGTATGAGATGATCATGTTTTGTAACCGAGTTATCGGCAACTGGCAGGAGCCATATGGTTGTTGCTTTATTGTATGCAATGCAACTGCGCTGTAATGCTTTACTTTATCACTAAGCGGTAGCGATAGTCGTGGAAGCATAAGATTGGCGAGACAACAACGATGCTACGATGGTGATCAAGGTGTCACGCCGGTGACGATGATGATCATGACGTTGCTTCGAAGATGGAGATCTCAAGCACAAGATGATGATGGCCATATCATATCACTTATATTGTTTGCATGTTATGTTTATCTTTTATGCATCTTATCTTGCTTTGATTGATGGTAGCATTTTAAGATGATCTCTCACTAATTATCAAGAAGTGTTCTCCCTGAGTATGCACCATTGCGAAAGTTCTTCATGCTGAGACACCACGTGATGATCGGGTGTGATAAGCTCTACTTTCAAATACAACAAGTGCAAAACAGTTGCATACGCGGAATACTCAGGTTATACTTGGTGAGCCAAGCATATACAGATATGGCCTCGGAACACGGGGACCGAAAGGTCGAGCATGAATCATATAGTAGATATGATCAACATAGTGATGTTCACCAATGAAACTACTCCATCTCACGTGATGATCGGACATGGTTTAGTTGATTTGGATCACGTAATCACTTAGAGGATTAGAGGGATGTCTATCTAAGTGGGAGTTCTTTAGTAATATGATTAATTGAACCTAAATTTATCATGAACTTAGTACCTGATAGTATCTTGCTTGTTTATGTTTGGTTGTAGATAGATGGCCCGTGCTGTTGTTCCGTTGAATTTTAATGCGTTCCTTGAGAAAGCAAAGTTGAAAGATGATGGTAGCAATTACACGGACTGGGTCCGTAACTTGAGGATTATCCTCATTGCTGCACAGAAGAATTACGTCCTGGAAGCACCGCTCGGTGCCAGGCCTGCTGCTGGACCAACACCAGATGTTATGAACTTCTGGCAGAGCAAAGTTGATGACTACTCGATAGTTCAGTGTGCCATGCTTTACAGCTTAGAATCGGGACTTCAACGACGTTTTGAACGTCATGGAGCATATGAGATGTTCCAGGAGTTGAAGTTAATATTTCAAGCAAATGCCCGGATTGAGAGATATGAAGTCTCCAATAAGTTCTATAGCTGCAAGATGGAGGAGAACAATTCTGTCAGTGAGCATATACTCAAAATGTCTGGGTATAATAATCACTTGATTCAATTGGGAGTTAATCTTCCAGATAATTGCGTCATTGACAGAATTCTCCAATCACTTCCACCTAGCTACAAGAGCTTTGTGATGAACTATAATATGCAAGGGATGAATAAGACTATTCCCGAGCTCTTCGCAATGCTGAAAGCTGCGGAGGTAGAAATCAAGAAGGAGCATCAAGTGTTGATGGTAAACAAGACCACTAGTTTCAAGAAAAAGGGCAAAGGGAAGAAGAAGGGGAACTTCAAAAAGAACAGCAAGCAAGTTGCTGCTCAAGAGAAGAAACCCAAACCTGGACCTAAGCCTGAAACTGAGTGCTTCTACTACAAGCAGACTGGTTACTGGAAGCGGAACTGCCCCAAGTATTTGGCGGATAAGAAGGATGGCAAGGTGAACAAAGGTATATGTCATATACATGTTATTGAGGTGTACCTTACTAATGCTCGCAGTAGCACCTGGGTATTTGATACTGGTTCTGTTGCTAACATTTGCAACTCGAAACAGGGACTACGGATTAAGCGAAGATTGGCTAAGGACGAGGTGACGATGCGCGTGGGAAATGGTTCCAAAGTCGATGTGATCGCGGTCGGCACGCTACCTCTACATCTACCTTCGGGATTAGTATTAGACCTAAATAATTGTTATTTGGTGCCAGTGTTGAGCATGAACATTATATCTGGATCTTATTTGATGCGAGACGGTTATTCATTTAAATCAGAGAATAATGGTTGTTCTATTTATATGAGTAATATCTTTTATGGTCACGCACCCTTAAAGAGTGGTCTATTCTTATTAAATCTCGATAGTAGTGACACACATATTCATAATGTTGAAGCCAAAAGATGCACAATTGATAATGATAGTGCAACTTATTTGTGGCACTACCGTTTGTGTCATATCGGTGTAAAGCGCATGAAGAAACTCCATACTGATGGACTTTTGGAACCACTTGATTATGAATCGCTTGGTACTTGTGAACCGTGCCTTATGGGTAAGATGACAAAAACACCGTTCTCCGGTACTATGAAGAGAGCAACAGATTTGTTGGAAATCATACATACAGATGTATGTGGTCCGATGAATGTTGAGGCTCGTGGCGGATATCGTTATTTTCTCACCTTCACAGATGACTTAAGCAGATATGGGTATATCTACTTAATGAAACATAAGTCTGAAACATTTGAAAAGTTCAAATAATTTCAGAGTGAAGTTGAAAATCATCGTAACAAGAAAATAAAATTCCTACGATCTGATCGTGGAGGAGAATATTTGAGTTATGAGTTTGGTGTACATTTGAAACAATGCGGAATAGTTTCGCAACTCACGCCACCCAGAACACCACAGCGTAATGGTGTGTCCGAATGTCGTAATCTTACTTTACTTGATATGGTGCGATCTATGATGTCTCTTACTGATTTACCGCTATCGTTTTGGGGTTATGCTCTAGAGACGGCCGCATTCACGTTAAATAGGGCACCATCAAAATCCGTTGAGGCGACACCTTATGAACTGTGGTTTGGCAAGAAACCAAAGTAGTCGTTTCTGAAAGTTTGGGGCTGCGATGCTTATGTGAAAAAGCTTCAACCTGATAAGCTCGAACCCAAATCGGAGAAATGTGTCTTCATAGGATATCCAAAGGAAACTATTGGATACACCTTCTATCACAGATCTGAAGGCAAGACTTTTGTTGCTAAATTCGGAAATTTTCTAGAGAAGGAGTTTCTCTCGAAAGAAGTGGGTGGGAGGAAAGTAGAACTTGACGAGGTAACTGTACCTGCTCCCTTATTGGAAAGTAGCACATCACAGAAACCAGTTTCTGTGACACCTACACCAATTAGTGAGGAAGCTAATGATGATGATCATGAAACTTCAGAACAAGATACTACTGAACCTCATAGATCAACCAGAGTAAGATCCGCACCAGAGTGGTACGGTAATCCTGTTCTGGAAATCATGCTACTAGATCATGATGAACCTACGAACTATGGAGAAGCGATGGTGAGCCCAGATTCCGCAAAATGGCTTGAAGCCATGAAATCTGAGATGGGATCCATGTATGAGAACAAAGTATGGACTTTGGTTGACTTGCCCAAAGATCGGCAAGCAATTGAGAATAAATGGATCTTCAAGAAGAAGACTGACGCTGACGGTAATGTTACTGTCTACAAAGCTCGACTTGTCGCAAAAGGTTTTCGACAAGTTCAAGGGATTGACTACGATGAGACCTTCTCACCCATAGCGATGCTTAAGTCTATCCGAATCATGATAGCAATTGCCGCATTTTATAATTTTGAAATTTGGCAGATGGATGTCAAAACTGCATTCGTGAATGGATTTCTGGAAGAAGAGTTGTATATGACGCAACCGGAAGGTTTTGTCGATCCAAAGGGAGCTAACAAAGTGTGCAAGCTCCAGCGATCCATTTATGGACTGGTGCAAGCTTCTCGGAGTTGGAGTAAACGCTTTGATAGTGTGATCAAAGTATTTGGTTTTGTACAGACTTTTGGAGAAGCCTGTATTTACAAGAAAGTGAGTGGGAGCTCTGTAGCATTTCTGATATTATATGTAGATGACATATTACTAATCGGAAATGATATAGAATTTCTGGATAGTATAAAGGGATACTTGAATAAGAGTTTCTCAATGAAAGACCTCGGTGAAGCTGCTTACATATTGGGCATTAAGATCTATAGAGATAGATCAAGACGCTTAATTGACTTTCACAAAGCACATACCTCGACAAAATTTTGAAGAAGTTCAAAATGGATCAAGCAAAGAAAGGATTCTTGCCTGTGTTACAACGTGTGAAATTGAGTAAGACTCAATGCCCAACCAATGCAGAAGATAGAGAGAAAATGAAAGATGTTCCCTATGCTTCAGCCATAGGATCTATCATGTATGCAATGCTATGTACCAGACCTGATGTGTGTCTTGCTATAAGTCTAGCAGAGAGGTACCAAAGTAATCTAGGAGTGGATCACTGGACAGCGGTCAAGAACATCCTGAAATACCTGAAAAGGACTAAGGATATTTTTCTCATATATGGAGGTGACAAAGAGCTCATCGTAAATGGTTACATTGATGCAAGCTTTGACACTGATCCGGACGATTCTAAATCGCAAACCGGATACGTGTTTACATTAAACGGTGGAGGTGTCAGTTGGTGCAGTTCTAAACAAAGCGTTGTGGCGGGATCTACATGTGAAGCGGAGTACATAGCTGCTTCGGAAGCAGCAAACGAAGGAGTCTGGATGAAGGAGTTCATATCCGATCTAGGTGTCATACCTAGTGCATCGGGTCCAATGAAAATCTTTTGTGACAATACAGGTGCAATTGCCTTGGCAAATGAATCCAGATTTCACAAGAGAACCAAGCACATCAAGAGACGCTTCAATTCCATCCGGGTTCTAGTCCAGGTGGGAGACATAGAGATTTGCAAGATACATATGGATCTGAATGTTGCAGACCCGTTGACTAAGCCTCTTCCACGAGCAAAACATGATCAGCACCAAAGCTCCATGGGTGTTAGAATCATTACTGTGTAATCTAGATTATTGACTCTAGTGCAAGTGGGAGACTGAAGGAAATATGCCCTAGAGGCAATAATAATCTTATTATTTTATTTCCTTATATCATGATAAATTTTTATTATTCATGCTAGAATTGTATTATCTGAAAACATAATACTTGTGTGAATACATAGACAAACTAAAACGTCACTAGTATGCCTCTACTTGACTAGCTTGTTAATCAAAGATGGTTATGTTTCCTAACCATAGACATGTGTTGTCATTTGATTAACGGGATCACATTATTAGGAGAATGATGTGATTGACATGACCCATTCCATTAGCTTAGCACCCGATCATTTAGTATGTTGCTATTGCTTTCTTCATGACTTATACATGTTCCTATGACTATGAGATTATGCAACTCCCGTTTGCCGGAGGAACACTTTGTGTGCTACCAAACATCACAACGTAACTGGGTGATTATAAAGGAGCTCTACAGGTGTCTCCAAAGGTAAATGTTGGGTTGGCGTATTTCGAGATTAGGATTTGTCACTCCGATTGTCGGAGAGGTATCTCTGGGCCCTCTCGGTAATGCACATCACATAAGCCTTGCATGCATTGCAACTAATGAGTTAGTTGCGAGATGATGTATTACGAAACGAGTAAAGAGACTTGCCGGTAACGAGATTGAACTAGGTATTGAGATACCGACGATCGAATCTTCGGCAAGTAACATACCGATGACAAAGGGAACAACGTATGTTGTTATGCGGTCTGACCGATAAAGATCTTCGTAGAATATGTGGGAGCCAATATGAGCATCTAGGTTCCGCTATTGGTTATTGACCAGAGACATGTCTCGGTCATGTCTACATTGTTCTCGAACCCGTAGGGTCCGCACGCTTAAGGTTTCGATGACAGTTATATTATGAGTTTATGAGTTTTGATGTACCGAAGTTAGTTCGGAGTCCCGGATGTGATCACGTACATGACGAGGAGTCTCGAAATGGCCGAGACATAAAGATTGATATATTGGACGGCTATATTCGGACACCGAAAGTGTTCCGGGTGATTTCAGAGAAAACCGGAGTGCCGGAGGGTTACCGGAACCCCCCCCCCCGGAGAAGTAATGGGCCGTATGGGCCTTAGTGGAGAGAGAGAGGAGCAGCCAGGGTGGGCCGCGTGCCTCCTCCCCCCTTGTCCGAATTGGACTAGGAGAGGGGGGGCGGCGCCCCCCTTTCCTTCTCCCTCCCCCCTTCCTTTCCCCCTCCTAGTAGGAGTAGGAAAGAGGGGAGTCCTACTCCTACTAGGAGGAGGACTCCTCCTCCTTGGCGCGCCATAGGGCCGGCCGGCCTCCTCCGCTTGCTCCTTTATATACGGGGGCAGGGGGCACCCCTAGACACACAAGTTGATCCACGTGATCGTTTTCTTAGCCGTGTGCGGTGCCCCCTTCCACCATAATCCTCGATAATATTGTAGCGGTGCTTAGGCGAAGCCCTGTCGCGGTAGAACATCAAGATCGTCACCACGCCGTCGTGCTGACGGAACTCTTCCCCGACACTTTGCTGGATCGGAGTCTGGGGATCGTCATCGAGCTGAACGTGTGCTAAAACTCGGAGGTGCCGTAGTTTCGGTGCTTGATCGGTCGGTCCATGAAGACGTACGACTACATCAACCGCGTTGTCATAACGCTTCCGCTGTCGGTCTACAAGGGTATGTAGATCACACTCTCCCCTCTCGTTGCTATGCATCACCATGATCTTGCGTGTGCGTAGGAATTTTTTTGAAATTACTACGTTCCCCAACAGCAGTGGCTACGGGACGAAAACGACGACGTGGTTAAGGGGGAAAGGACCGGGAGCTCACGGTGAGGCCGACGACAGGCTCAGCTGGCTCGGGGACGACCGGAAGGTGACGAATCCGTCGATGGAGTCCGGCGGCCGTGCTCGGGGAAGACGACTCGTGGCGGCGATGTGGGGCTCCTGCGGTGGCGTGGCTCGGGGTGGAAGAAAGAGGGGGTCGAGGCGGAGCCTCTGGGCCGGTCAGAGAAGCGAGGGGGAGGCGGTGGCTGCAGCTATGGCGAACGGCGTCGGTGGCGACGGTAGCGCTCGGCTGTGGGGAGGAGAGCGAGACAGAGAAGGGGGAAAGCACGGGGAGAGTGAGAGAGGCCCAGGGGGGTGCGTGGCGTCTCCCAGAGGCGTCCAGGCGTCGAGGGGGAGCGGCAAGCAGGAGGTGGCCGGGGCGCGTGGCCGCGCGCACGGGGCACACGCCCGGCGTCCTTCTGTCGCGAGGAAGACGACGGGGGGGGGGGGAGGCCAGTGGGTTGGGCTGGCCAGCTGGGCCAGCCAGGTGGGCTTTGGTGGGTGCCAGGTAAGAGGCCCAGGTGCTGTTCTCTCTCTCTCTGCTGATTCTGCTTTTCTATTTCTTTTATTCTGTTTTGATTTAGTAAAATACTAAACCATTTAATAAAATCCTGGAAATAATTAGGGGTGCTGTCTGAATTATTCTAATGACCCATAACAACTTCCAGCATTTTTGGAGCACTTAAAATATATATAGCATTTAAATAGCTCCAATTCAAATATGTTTGAATTAATTCAAAGCCCAAAGATGTCCTGCAAAAATGTAAACCATTTTTTGGTAGATGCTTCCACCTCAATCCAGAAATGTTGAACATTTTTAGAGGGCATTTTGAGTTCAATGAAAAAGATTTTATTTTGACCCTAGTTGAATTCATTTGGTGCTAGGGTTTAAGCATCCCCATTTCAAGATTAATTGAAAATGAAAATGATGCGTGGATGCAATGCCACTAATTACAAAAAGATTTCTGGGGCTGTGACACTGGCGCTGGCCCTGGCCTTTCCTTCTTCATCCCGGCGCCGCCCCATGGTCAACGGGGATGGAGGGGCGGCACTGAGCTTGCGTGCACACTTGCCGGCTGCGGAGGGAGAGAGGTTGGGAGCGAGGGGAAGGGCTGTGGCGTGATTGGAGGGCCTAGGAAGCAGGGGGAGAAAGTTGGAGGGCGTTTTTGCATGAAACCTAAACCGTTATGCCATGTAAGCAGAAAATGGGCCCCATCTGTCATAAACACGCTTAAGCCAGATCCGTCGATCAGTGGTTTTTGCAAAAAGATTACTAAAGATGCAGTGTTTTTTGTAAAAAAAATGTATTGTAGTGTTTTCTGCAAAGCTAGCCTTCAAAGTGGTGGTTTCATGCAATTTACTCGCGTCGTCGAGGAAGAACACCGCCGATGACGGCGTGGCGACGTTGCGGACGACGGCGGCGCGGTTCAGTAGGACGTTGGGGGAGGGGGCGCTGGTGGCTTCGCTCCGGGGCAAGGCGTTGTTGTAGCCGTAGTTGAAGTTCATGGGCCGCGGCGGGTCGTTGTCCTCCACGCTGTCCTCGGCGACTGCGCCTTCCGGAGTGCCAGTCTCTGCATTCATGTATGCGCCCTGTTCCGTTGATGCGTGGTGATCAAACTGGGGCAGGAGCTCGAGGATGGCGTCCGGCATGGGGGCGTCGGGCAGGGCGGCGCGCCAGAAGGCTTCCGCCGGCAACGTCCAAGCAGCGGACGCCGGCTGCCCGGACCGAGCCTGGGGGATTCAAGAGACAAGAAAACGCACCGATGAAATGTTTGACAAGACAAAATTCGGTCGTGTATGGTAGATGTCTGAGCCATGCATGGCCGGCTCTACTAGCTAGCTCTTTCGCACCATGAGAACCGTGGCCGTGACGGCGAGAACGAGGAGGCGCGCCATCGTCGGAGCTGCACGGAGGTAGGGGCCGAGCCAAGCTAGTTAGACCCACACGACCTTGAGGAAGCCTTGGTGCTCCTTGTGTGGAAACCAAGAGAGATCGTGCCGAATTTATAGAGGGGGGTGGCGACGGCGACGTGAAACGGAAATCGTCGGGAGCTGAGAATATAATCTCGGCGGCGATTGTTGCATCCGGGAGCAGAGAGCCACACGAGACGCCTCCGATCTCTGCATTCTGCACTTAACCGCCCCTTCTGGTCTGGGGAAAGAAACGATCGACGATGACCTACTCATCGGGTGGACGACACTGTGCGCCACCCGAGTGACCCGACGATGGTCGGGGACGATCGGAATATAATCTTCAGTGACGACGGTTGCTGTGAGGATGTCATGTGCAACGCTCGACGGTGCAGAAACTTCTTTTCAGCAAAACGTAGTGATGAAAGAATCACTACTCCTACGATTATGAACTGAAACTTCTGGATGACTACTGTCTGGTTGGGAATCACAGGTAACCACAAGGGGTTAGTGTATCTCCAACGCGAACACTCAGAACGCCCGCAAATGTCCAGACCAAGCTGTCTGTACATAGTTTGTCATCAAATGTGGACCCATCGATCCACGGACACATATGGTTGTTTGAAACCCCGCAAACTGGATGCAAACCAGAGGGAGCTTTGCGGCGTCTGGACCGTTATCACGTATGCATCCGACATCCCCATCTCATCCAAAAACCTCTCCCGCACCCGCACTCTCTCCCTCATGAGTGTACCTCCGCCCTGCGCCGCATTCATGACAGACCACAGAGGACACAACCGTTCACTGGAGCTGCTATTGAGACGACGCACTGGCCGAGTGCGCCGCCCGCTCCGCGCCCCTGTCTCCGTGACTGTTCAATGCCGGAGAGATTTGACCGTACGAGATGACTCTCTACCACATCCAAACTGGCTGCCAGTTTGTCCGCCCGCCAGCATTATACAGAGATGATGACCGAGAATAAACCCACTCCGACGCCTACATTAGAACAGCGGGCGCCGGTTGGCCTGGCCGACGTCCGCTATTCGTACGTGTCCATGCCCGTCACGATCCACACTGCACCATCTTCGTCATGACCGTGGGCTCTAGAGCCATGTGGGAGAGCGTCTCGACCGCGTAGAAGCAAGAGTCTGCTAGCCTTGTGGTTGGTTGGCAAGCCCTTCGTGCGTGATGGATAGCGATTGGGTTGCCAACGATCTCGCCAGAGGTCAGTGACAACAATCACGCAATGGAGGAGGCGTCTGACGACGAACTGGCGACAAACTGGCGCCCCCGCCCACATCGGAAGAGCTGCCGGCACTGCTGTTGTCTGTGTTCCGATAGGCACAGGAGGACCAACGCTACAACCTTCAGCTCATCGACGAGTACCACTCGCGGAGGGACAAATCGCCGGCGAGCAGGGAACGATGACGTCGCCATGACCACGATAGCGGAAGAGCAGGGTTTCCTGGATGAGGGTGGACACTGTGCCAGTCCATATGAAGCACCCACAACATCCGCTGAGAGTGATCGTGGGTGCGCATCCTACGGGCGAAGACCAACGATTTGTTTTGTTGGGGAACGCAGTAATTTCAAAAAAATCCTACGCACACGCAAGATCCATCTAGGTGATGCATAGAAACGAGAGGGGAGAGTGTTGTCCACATACCCTCGTAGATCGTAAGCGGAAGCATTATGACAACGCAGTTGATGTAGTCGTACGTCTTCATGATCCGACCGATCCTAGCACCGAAGGTACAACACCTCTGCGATCTGCACACGTTCAGTTCGGTGACGTCCCACGAACTCTAGATCCAGCTGAGTGTCAAGGGAGAGCTTCGTCGGCATGACGGCGTAATGACGGTGATGATGAAGTTACCGACGCAAGGCTTCGCCTAAGCACTACAACGATATGACTGAGGTGGAAATCTGTGGAGGGGGCACCGCACACGGCTAAGAGATCAACTTGTGTGTCTATGGGGTGCCCCCTCCCCCGTATATAAAGGAGTGGAGGAGGGAAGGGTCGTCCCTCTCTATGGCGTGCCCTAGGGGGAGTCCTACTCCCACCGGGAGTAGGATTCCCCCTTTCCCTAGTAGGAATAGGAGAGAAGGAAGGGGAAGAGAGAAGGAAGGAAGGGGGGCCGGCCCCCCACCCAATTCGAACTGGCCTAGGGGGGCCCTCCTCCTTGGCCTTCCTCTCCTCTATTCCACTAAGGCCCAATAAGGCCCATATACTCCCCGAGGGGTTCCAGTAACCCCCCGGTACTCCGGTAAATGCCCGAACTCACCCGGAACCATTCTGATATCCAAATATAGGCTTCCAATATATCGATCTTTATCTCTCGACCATTCTGAGAATCCTCGTCATGCCCGTGATCATATCTGAGACTCCGAACTACCTTCGGTACATCAAAACACATAAAATCATAATACCGATCGTCACCGAACGTTAAGCTTGCGGACCTTACGGGTTCGAGAACTATGTAGACATGACCGAGACTCATCTTCGGTCAATAACCAATAGCGCAACCTGGGATGCTCATATTGGTTCCTACATATGAAGGAAATATGCCCAAGAGGCAATAATAAAGTTATTATTTATTTCCTTATTTCATGATAAATGTTTATTATTCATGCTAGAATTGTATTAACCGGAAACATAATACATGTGTGAATACATAGACAAACATAGTGTGACTAGTATGCCTCTACTTGACTAGCTCATTGATCAAAGATGGTTAAGTTTCCAAACCATAGACATGAGTTGTTATTTGGTCAATGGGATCACATCATTAGGAGAATGATGTGATTGACTTGACCCATTCCGTTAGCTTAGCACTTGCTCGTTTTTGTTTACAGCTATTGCTTTCTTCATGACTTATACTTGTTCTTATGACTATGAGATTATGCAACTCCTGAATACCGGAGGAACACTTTGTGTGCTACCAAACATCACAACGTAACTGGGTGATTATAAAGGTGCTCTACAGGTGTCTCCGATGGTACATGTTGAGTTAGCATAGATCAAGATTAGGATTTGTCACTCCGATTGTCGGAGAGGTATCTCTGGGCCCTCTCGGTAATGCACATCACTATAAGCCTTGCAAGCAATGCAACTAATGAGTTAGTTGCGGGATAGTGCATTACGACACGAGTAAAGAGACTTGCCCGTAACGAGATTGAACTAGGTATTGGGATACCGATGATCGAATCTCGGGCAAGTAACATACCGATGACAAAGAGAACAATGTATAGTGTTATGCGATTTGACCGATAAAGATCTTCGTAGAATATGTAGGAACCAATATGAGCATCCAGGTTCCGCTATTGGTTATTGACCGGAGACATGTCTCGGTCATGTCTACATAGTTCTCGAACCCGTAGGGTCCGCACGCTTAAAGTTCTGTGACGATCAGTTTTATGAGTTTATATGTTTTGATGTACCGAAGGTAGTTTGGAGTCCCGGATATGATCACGGACACGACGAGGAGTCTCAAAATGGTCGAGACATGAAGATTGATATATTGGAAGCCTACATTTGGACATCGGAAGAGTTCCGGGTAAAATCCGGATTTTACCGGAGTACCGGAGGGGTTACCGGAACCCCCCGGTGGCTAATGGGCCTTGTTGGGCCATAAGGGAAAGAGAGAGGGGCCGGCCTAGGGCAGGCAGCGCGCCTCCTCCCCTCTGGTCCGAATTGGACTAGGAGAGGGGGGGGGCCTTTCCTTCTCTTTATCTTCCTTCCTTTCCCCCTCCTAGTAGGAGTAGGAAAGAGGGGAATCCTACTCCTACTAGGAGGAGGATTCCTCCTCCTGGCGCACCAACAAGGGCCGGCCTGCCTCCCCATTGCTCCTTTATACACAGGGGCAGGGGGGCACCTCTAGACACACAAGTTGATCTCGAAGATCTCTCCTAGCCGTGTGCGGTGCCCCCCTCCACCATAATCCACCTCGGTCATACTGTAGCGGTGCTTAGGCGAAGCCCTGTCACGGTAGCTTCATCAACATCGTCACCACGCCGTCGTGCTGACGAAACTCTTCCCCGAGCTCTACTGGATCGTGAGTTCGCGGGATGTCACCGAGCTGAACGTGTGCTGAACGCGGAGGTGCCGTATGTTCGGTACTGAGGATCGATCGATCATGAAGATGTACGAATACATCAACCGCGTTGTCATAATGCTTCCGCTTAACAGTCTACGAGGGTACGTGGAAAACACTCTCCCTCTCGTTGCTATGCATCACCATGATCCTACGTGTGCGTAGGAATTTTTTTGAAATTACTACGTTCCCCAACAGTGGCATCCAAGCCAGGTTTTATGCGTAGATGTTATATGCACGAGTAGAACACAAGTGAGTTGTGGACGATACAAGTCATACTGCTTACCAGCATGTCATACTTTGGTTCGGCGGTATTGTTGGATGAAGTGGCCCGGACTGACATTACGCGTACGCTTACGCGAGACTGGTTCTACCGACGTGCTTTGCACATAGGTGGCTGGCGGGTGTCAGTTTCTCCAACTTTAATTGAGCCGAGTGTGGCTACACCCGGTCCTTGAGAAGGTTAAAACAACACTAACTTGACGAACTATCGTTGTGGTTTTGATGCGTAGGTAAGAACGGTTCTTGCTCAGCCCGTAGCAGCCACGTAAAACTTGCAACAACAAAGTAGAGGACGTCTAACTTGTTTTTGCAGGGCATGTTGTGATGTGATATGGTCAAGACATGATGCTATATTTATTGTATGAGATGATCATGTTTTGTAACGGAGTTATCGGCAACTGGCAGGAGCCATATGGTTGTCGCTTTATTGTATGCAATGCAATCGCCCTGTAATTGCTTTACTTTATCACTAAGCGGCAACGATAGTTGTAGAAGCAATAGTTAGCGAGACGACAACGATGCTATGATGGAGATCAAGGTGTCGCGCCGGTGACGATGGTGATCATGACGGTGCTTCGGAGATGAAGACCACAAGCACAAGATGATGATGGCCATATCATATCACTTATATTGATTGCATGTGATGTTTATCTTTTATGCATCTTATTTTGCTTTGATTAGTGGTAGCATTATAAGATGATTGTCGGTGTCAAAACCGGGGGATCTCGGGTAGGGGGTCCCGAACTGTGCGTCTAAGGCGAATGGTAACAGGAGGCAGGGGACACGATGTTTACCCAGGTTCGGGCCCTCTTGATGGAGGTAATACCCTACGTCCTACTTGATTGTTCTTGATGAAATGAGTATTACAAGAGTTGATCTACCACGAGATCATAGAGGCTAAACCCTAGAAGCTAGCCTATGGTATGATTGTATGTTGTCCTATGGACTAAACCCTCTGGTTTATATAGACACCGGAGGGGGCTAGGGTTACACAGAGTTGGTTACAAGGGAGGAGATCTACACATCCGTATTGCCTAGCTTGCCTTCCACGCCAAGGAGAGTCCCATCCGTACACGGGATGAAGTCTTCAATCTTGTATCTTCATAGTCCAACAGTCCGGCTGTCCGGAGACCCCCTAATCCAGGACTCCCTCAGTAGCCCCTGAACTAGGCTTCAATGACGATGAGTCCGGCGCGCAGTATTGTCTTCGTCATTACAAGGCGGGTTCTTCTCCAAATTTTGAATATCTGCTAAGTAGTGTCCGGCTCCCCATAAATGTTGCACTTCTTGGCTTCTGCGCCCAATAAGGACTATATTCCATGTGGCAAGCGAATGCGAGGAGCCAGGGCATTTTTACATTCGCCCCCTAGCTAGGTAAATAAATTGTCTATTAAAGGGATGGGGATTCTTAGATCCAATCCACACCATCCTCCCACGGCGAGAGTCCATCGGAGCGCGCTCGGAAAAACCCATTCCATCATGGCCGGCCATCGCAGCTCCTCCTCCTGCTCCCGTAGCCCTAAGCCCGGTTATTGGGAGAAGTGTTCCGTCCCGCACAGCCGATTAGTAGAGTTGCAGACCCAGGGATTTATTCCTCCAGCGTATATGGTCCCCGTCCGAGCCGGGCTCGCCACCTATAATGGCGAGGAGCAAGCGGAGAGCTTCCCCAATCCCTCCAAGGGGAAGCGGGTATGCCTTGTCCCTTACTTACTAAGGGGACTCGGATTTCCAATTCATCCATTCCTCCACGGGATCCTGGAGTTTTACGGCCTCCAGTTGCATAATTTCACCCCTGCTTCCATATTACACATCGCCGGTTATGTTGCCCTTTGTGAGCTGTTTCTGGGCTGCGAGACTCATTTCGAGCTGTGGAAAAGGCTATTCTGCCTTGTGCCCTGCACACAGGAGGGGTCACTTTATCAAGTGGGCAGAGCCGAAATATGGCGCATCGCCGAGACCAGATACCTATTCGGTACCCCGAAGAGGACGTCCGAATACTGGCCTTCAGAGTGGTTTTACATGGAGGACATCCCCCTTCCAGACCCTGTTCGGCGGGGTCTTCTTGAGTTCAACAATGCTCCTCTGAATAAACGCCGAAGTTGGCGCCCACGGAGACCCCAGGTGGAAGACAACGGAGAAGCCCTTTACCTGATGGACCGGATTAAAGTGCGGGCTCAATCAGGATTGACGATAGTCGAGGTTATGTCAATATGCATAATGCGGGGGGTGCAGCCGCTTCAATATCGAGGGCACCCCCTGTGGTGTTTTAACGGGGAAGATGATGCCACCCGCTGCGGGCGTAAGGGACCGGACTCCGCTGCTGCCTTCAATATCGAGGGCACCCCCTGTCCGAGTTGTTCAAGGGAGAGGAAGAGGAATTCATCCGTATTAAGCCACGGGATGGATTCTCCATGTACAACCCTCCAAACTGGGTGAGTTGTCACTCTTCACTCCCAACCTTCCCGCATTCTTCGTCGTAGATACTCACCTTGCCATTTCACGGCAGGAACTGCGAAAAGCTGTAAGGGAGGTCAATAGCCCACCTCCACAACCAGAGGACCCTAGTCGGGCCCTCGATCCCGGACTCGAAGAGGATCCGGACATATTTGTGGAGCTGATAGACAGGCAATTCTATCAATTGAGATGTGATGACGCCATGGTGGCCATAACGGCCGACTATCCTGGACTACTCCCTGCATCGCACGTAAGAAAAAACCAAAGTCCCAATTCCCAAAAAGGATCCCCTTTTATGCACTTCACCTACCGTACACATACGGTGTTTTATAGGGAAGGCCTTCGGGACGCCGTGCCGAACCCGCAGCAACTCGCCAACAAGGGGCACCGAAGCCGGGTAGGCCAAAAAGGAAGGCTATCAGGACGGAGACGCCGACGTAGAGGTATGACAAAAAACCCCGCTCCATGGTTGTCGTCTTCCTTAAAATATAATGACGTCCATGTTTCCTAGCAGAAAAAACGCTCGCCAGACTATATCCGGAGGGGCTGCCGATCACGCCTCAACCAGTCGGGCTCCAGGGCCGGACATAGAGGCGGAAGCTAACGTGGGGCAGACGCCGGATGTTCCTCCTACAGAGGATGCGGACAGATTATCTGCTACAAATTCTGAAGTGGAGAGCGCCATGAATCACAGGCGTTGCCGGGCCGTACTCCGTGACGCTTGTTTCTCCCAAGAGGCGTTCGATGCCTTCAACTCAGGAGATGCGTACATCCGTGTTGCTCAAAATGGTCTTGCCAGAGCCACGGACCAGTATGTAAAGGATATACGGGTAGGAAAATCTGACGATTATGTATATCAGTAGCCCCTGAGACTTGAAATAGTTGACGCAACTGATTTAAGGATCATTATTTGTGCAGGTTCTTACAGAGAAGAATTCCCGACTGTCTCAAGAGCTGGAAGAGTGCAAGGCCCAGCTAGGGGCCGCTGTTGCCGCGTTGAAGGAGTCCGAGAAGGGCCCCTCTGGTAATACTTGTTTCCATTGCAAAGAATACAGGTACCCGGTAGTATACGGCATGCATGCAAATCTAACAATAGATGTTGCAGATGACCCTGGAGTGAATCCGGCGGCCGTGGCGGTGAATGCGGCACGCGCTGATCGACAGCTAAATGCTAGCGAGCGCATGCTTACGCGAGTTAGGCAGGAGAAAAATAATCTCCAAGACGCCAATATCCGACTTGGCGTGGAACTGAAAGATGTCCGAGCCCAGCTTACGGATTCCGTGAAGGAGAATAAGCGGCTTCGGCGCGGCATTTTTAGTAAGTGCTTGAACGAAATTTTAAAGGAGTTCGACAAAGAAGCCGGCTAACAGAGGTATGTCTGCAGGTATGCTGACGGGTCGTCCCGCGGAGGAGATGCCCGTGTCTTCGGGTGATCTTCTACCAGAGCTCTCACAACTACATGAGCAAGTTCGGCAGGTGATGCAGGGTATTGCCCAAGCCTTGTGGCCGTCCGCGTCCCCGCCAGGAGGCATGGAGAGAAGCTCAAGGGAGCGCGGCGGTGCTTCCGATTATGGAAGATATCAGCCTGCCGACAAGGTGCAAGCGAAGCCTGGGCTATGGTGAAGACGCGATATACCAAAATGGACCCAAACCACATGGCCGAGGTCGGACCTGTGGGGCCCGATGGGAAAGAGATCCCCATCAGTTTAGTGTATGGTCAAGTAGAATTAGCCGCAAAGTATTCCCAACAGGATTGTAGGCTAGACAGCCTGTTGGATGGTATAGAGGAAGAATTTAATCAGTCTCAGTGACCGTGTACTTCAAGTGAAATATGTAATGTCCCTAGCCGGATTGTAAATCATTTGTCATGGCGGACCTTTTCGCTTCGACCTCAGGACCCGATAGTCCGGAGTGTATCCGAATACCCGCTCGGTTATGTAGAAACCGGGGTATGCATGGATACAAGGCGTAGGGGTCATAAGTGCTTGAACAGACAAGTACCCAACTAGCTATGTTATATTACATGGGTAGTAAGAAACATCTTCCAGGGAGAATAGTTTCGTAGGGGTTCCTTTCCCTGGGTACGCATGCCCTAATGTGCATGTCCGAACTGTGAAAAGAGACGCATGCTATAAACATCTAGGGGCATGTGTCAAATTTAAATAAAACTCATATTTTATTCACCGACCGAATATTCTCTTAAGAATGCTAGCTTTTGGCTTCACCCAATCTGAGGTACACATCCGGCTGACCCGGCAGTAACAATCGCAGAGGTGCTCCCCTTATGCCCTAGCCAAATTAACGGGAACGTAGGGCATAAATACAAGAGCCAGGCAACCCAGCTTGGCCAAAACTTAAGTCATATCGATGCATATAATGGCGAAAAAAGGTACATGCGGAAGAATAACACATGTGCGGGGCATAAAGCCCGGAAAAATAATTAGATTAAGCTT